>NW_027397063.1:108117111-108175649 GCF_003265705.2 Callorhinus ursinus
ACAATTCCGGACTTCAAGTTCTATTTCAAAGCTGTCATCATCAAGACAGTATGGTACTTGCACAAAAACAGATGCATAGATCAATGGAACAGAATAGAGAGCCCAGACATGGACCCTTAACTCTATGGTCAACTTATCTTCGACAAAGCAGGAAAGAATGTCCAATGGAAAAAAGACAATCTCTTCAACAAATGGTGCTGGGAAAATTGGACAGCCACATGCAGAAGAATGAAACTGGACCATTTCCTTACACCACACAAAAAATAGACTCAAAATGGTTAAAAGACCTAAATGTGAGACAGGAGTTCATCAAAATCCTTGAGGAGAACAGAGACAGCAACCTCTTCGACCTCAGCTGGAGTAGCTTCTTCCTAGAAACATCTCCAAAGGCAAGCGTAGCAAGGGTAAAAATGAACTATTGGGACTTCATCAAGATAAAAAGCTTTTGCACAGCAAAGGAAACAGTCAACAAAACCAAAAGACAACCAACAGAATGCGAGAAGATATTTGCAAATGACATATCAGATAAAGGGCTAGTATCCAAAATATATAAAGAACTTATCAAACTCAACACCCAAAGAACAAATAATCCGATCAAGCAATGGGCAGAAGACATGAACAGACATTTTTCCAAAGAAGACATCCAAATGGCCAACAGACACATGAAAAAGTGCTCAACATCACTCGGCATCAGGGAAATCCAAATCAAAACCTCAATGAGATACCACCTCACACCAGTCAGAATGGCTGAAATTGACAAGTCAGGAAATGACATATTGGTGAGGATGCAGAGAAAGGGGAACCCTCCTACACTACTGGTGGGAATGCAAGCTGGCACAGCCACTCTGGGAAACAGTATGGAGGTTCCTCAAAAAGTTGAAAATAGAGCTACGATATGATCCAGCAATTGCACTACTGGGTATTTACCTCAAAGATACAAATGTAGGGATCCGAAGTGGTAAGTGCACCCTGATGTTTATAGCAGCAATGTCCACAATAGCCAAACTATGGAGAGAGCCAAGATGTCCATCGACAGATGAATGGATAAAGAAGATGTGGTGTATATATACACAATGGAATATTATGCAACCATCAAAAGGAATGAAATCTTGCCATTTGCAACAACATGGATGAAACTGGAGGGCATTATTCTGAGCGAAATAAGTCAATCAGAGAAAGACATGTATCATATGACCTCACTGATATGAGGAATTCTTAATCTCAGGAAACAAACCGAGGGTTGCTGGAGTGGTGGGGTGTGGGAGGGATGGGGTGGCTGGGTGATAGACATTGGGGAGGGTATGTGCTATGGTGAGCACTGTGAATTGTGTAAGACTGTTGAATCACGGACCTGTACCTCTGAAACAAATAATAAATTATATGTTAAAAAAAAAGAAAGAAAGAAAATAGCAGGAGGGGAAAAATGAAGGGGGGGAAATCGGACGGGGAGATAACCATGAGAGACTATAGACTTTGAGAAACAAACTGAGGGTTCTAGAGGGGAGGGGGAGGGATGGATTAGCCTGGTGATGGGTATTAAAGAGGGCACGTGCTGAATGGAGCACTGTTATACGCAAAAATGAATCACGGAACACTACATCAAAAACTAATGATATAATGTATGGTGATTAACATAACATAATAAAGTAGAAAAAATAAAAAAATAAAATAACCCGCCCCCCCAAAAAATACATTATCTTTGGTAATAACATCTTTTTGAAAAGTGAATCACTCAAGTAAACAAAAAGTTTTATTTTTACTTGCTTGTTTCCACAAAGATCATTGAGAAAAAAATTTTCAAACTTGAAAATTGAAAACACAATACTGTACTTTTCAACTGCCCAGATGAAATATTCTTTTCCAGAAAAAAACAAAAACAAAAACTGAACTCTTTGGAAAACTGAACTAGTGTTTGACTACAGCTATGTTCTTTTCTGTTATAATTTATTTTTCTACCTGTGCAGTATCACCAGTTTTTTTTTCCTTTGTAAATCCAAATGCCTCATTTAAAATCTATTCTCTTTATAGCTCTAGCCTCTATAAAAGTTGCTTCTATTCTGATTAAAGCAACTTGCAAATTTTAGATATCATTTTGGAAGTATAACATCAATTAGAATGTCAGGATCATATATTAGAATTGGAAAAGAATCTTAGAAGTTCTGTATCCCAACACTTTAATTTTACATAATGACCAAACAAATATTCAGAGAACCTTCAGAGAAGGTTCCAAATCTTTTAATCTCTTTAACCTATTTGCTGAAAAAGCCCAGAATAGATTCCCATCTCCTAACTCAAAGCCCAATGTTCTCAATATTCCACATTGTCACCCCATTTCTCTCTCTCCTATATAAAGTTCCCACACATTCTTATGTAATATTTGCATTTAATACTCCAGTGATTATTACTTTCAGTAGTACCTTAAGTCAATTTTGGTCAAATGTCTTTGCTTTACCCTCTACATACAAAATAAAGAATTTTGAGATACTATAATTCCAAATCAGTAAGACACTAATTTTCTATTTTGAAAAATCTAACTTATAAAGCATATTACAGTTGAAGTTTTCCCAAAGTGATGCTACATAATACTGAGCACATGGACAAGGATCCATTACATTAGCAACAAAAAGAGACAAAGGAAGTCTTATGGTAACTCAAAAATACATTTAAACAGTCACAAAGACTTCCAGTTAAAATGGCAAAAGGAGCCCATGCTTCGATTCACCACTTGTACTGCAAATACACATGGAGAGACAAGACTGGAGTGGAAACAGATGGAGGCAACTCATAAGGGATGGGGAAACAAAGCAATGCATCGGAGAGAAAATAAATGAATAAATTAATAAACAAATCAATTCCAATGAGCTAGCCAACACAAATTATAAATCACATGGAGCAAAGTAAGGCTAAGAAGGATATCCAACCTATATGTAACACATTTATCCCAGATGCAATTAATTATATGGAATAATGACAAAGTGTTTTACACAAATACTTGTAAAATGCATGAGGAATAGTGAAAACTTAAAGCACAAAATGTGGTAACAAAATCATCTGAAATAGAAAAAGAACAGGTGGTGTGGGAAATCCTGGAAATGAAAAATGTTATTTAATAAAATGTCACTACAAAAGCCACAGTTTCTTAGAAAATTGCTGAACTGGAAAATACTGATAGATTTACTATACACTAATAGTTTAAAGAGTTTCATCATATATCTTCAAATAGGCTTTTCAGAAGAAGTCAACTGAGCAAGTGGCTGAATTTTTCCTTTTTTTTGTTGATTTACATTTTTTTCTTTTTATTCCTGAAATAATGCAGTTCACTATCGATCAAGATATGAGCTTATCTTTATTTTACTCTCTGCTAGGAATATACTTTCAAAGTAAAACTAGTCTACCAAAAAGTAATTATGAAGATTGCATAAGTTCATTAGCAAAACTGCTAAATGATACACAAGATTGCAATGTAATTCTTTCCCACTGCTTTGGAAAAGTAACTGTCAACTCCAAATATTATAAACTGCCAAACTATCATTCAAGTGTAAAGACTTATGAAATAAGAAGCCAGAAAGAATGTTGAGGACAAAAGAGAACAAACATTAATAAAAAATATGTTGACAAAAATACTTAACTACTGACTACAAGACAACTAATCTTTATGTTTAAAAAAACTCAAACTACATTTCAAAGCAATGACAAGAATGCTACAATATACTATCAGATATACAATGGATTTTATAGTGCAATAAGAGCCTTGTTGGATTTAGGCTGACATATGACATAGTTACACAGCAGAATAAATTGAGATTTAATGAAAAATCAGCATTACTTATATGGAGTAAGATATACACATAGTCTATAGCTTAGTAGCAGACCAAAAGGGAAGAGAGTAAGGGAGGAAGAAAGGAAAGAAAGAATGAAGAAAAAAATGAAAGAATAGGAAACCTGATCAATCTCACAGAAGTTAGAAAGGGGGCTAAAGGAGAAAAATGAAGGTACTCAGTAAACAACAAAAATATATGATCTAGAAATAAGTCTAAATATTTCAGCAATAGAGATGTCCACCCCTAAGAAATTACACAAGTACTTAGATTATATATTTTTAAATCAAGCTATACACTGCTTTAACAAAACACATTTAGGGGCTCCTGGGTAGCTCAGTCCATGAAAGCGACTGTCTTCCACTCAGGTCATGATCCCATGGTCCTGGGATGGAGCCCCACATCAGGCTCCCTGCCCAGCGGGGGGGGCCTGCTTCTCCCTTACCCTCTCTGCTGCTCCCCCTGCCTGTGCTCTCCTGCTCTCTCTCTGTCAAATAAATAAATAAAATCTTAAAAAAAAAAACATCTAAGAGCGAAACTATACATTAATTTTCAAAATAAAGCAGTACAAACAGATATGGCACAATATGATGTTATTATCAACCAAAATATAATTAAGGGAGAAAAGCAATAAAAATATTTGATATAATAATATTATGATCTAAATAGGTATTTATGATACAAGTATTTAAAATATGAAACAATAAATATCTGTAATTTATACAAATTTAGAAAATATAATAGTTATAAAAATTATGAAAAATAATATAATCCAAGAACACAAAATCATTACATTATATAATAAAAATGAACTTGTAAAGAGTTAAAATAATAACACAGATAACTGAAGAAAATTGTACAAAGAAATTAGCAAATCTTGACTTTCAAGTCTTTGATATGCATACTTTTATCACATAAGGATAAATCAATCAGGCCAAAATTTTTAGTAAGAATAAGAAAACTTTAAATAAATATTTACAC
Organism: Callorhinus ursinus; assembly: GCF_003265705.2. Classification (NCBI taxonomy): domain Eukaryota; kingdom Metazoa; phylum Chordata; class Mammalia; order Carnivora; family Otariidae; genus Callorhinus; species Callorhinus ursinus. Next base: position 108,121,911 of record NW_027397063.1, read on the forward strand.
ATATGTTTTACACACATACACATACATAAACATTACGAATCATAGAAAGTATTTCAAGTACATATGTTATATTTACAAAAAAAATTAAAAGCATGACCATGTCAGAGACTCAAAGTCTCACCAAATTTCAAATAATTGCTATCCTACCAACAAAAAGCATGAACCAAAATAAAATTCAATAATGTATCAACAATAAAATTATAGCTAAAACTCACAACACATTTATAAATACACTGTAGAAACCATATGTTTAGAAATTTGAAAATGCAATCCTAAATAATTTGTGGGTTAAAGAGGAAAGCACTAGAGAAATTACATAGTAAACAACAATGAAAGACTCATATAAAACTTAAAGAATGCAGTGAAAATAATACCTAGAGATAAATTTATAGCTTTGAGAGAAAAAACTGAGAGGGTCTTGACTGAAAATAAGTAAAAAGAAGCTGCCAAAACAAAGTGAGAAGGAAGAGGGATTGGGAGGAGGGAAGGATTAGTGAAACTTCGCTAAAATATGAAGGGGCAAACAAAATCACTCCTTCATAAGTTCACCAGTTCTGGTCAGGTTTTTAAGTGGTTTTATCAAGTGAAGGAGTGCATTTTTATAATTATTATAAATTCTCTCAGGAAATAGAAGATTAGATGAAGTTAATTAATGCTACTATAACAGTAATAATTTTATATCAAAAATCAATATATACAAGTATTCTAAGTTTTTAAAAAAAGAAAAAGAAACTAGTACATCAATTTTAGCAGCCCATAAAAATTTTTTTTAAATTAAAAAGCACCGTGGCTAAATACATTTCTTTAAAGTAAGTCAAAGATATTTCAATATTAGAAGATTGTATTGACATATTAGAACACAGTGATAGATTAAAGGTGAAACTATGTGATCCTTACAATACTTTCAGGAAAAAAAATCATCAATCATTACAAAATAAATAGCACTAAGCAAATTTTCTGCACCTGATAACCAATTTCAGTGTCACTTTAATGGGGAAACTTTAGACATGTGTCCTTCAGATGTAATAACCAGATATGATTCTCTAATCTCCACATTTAACCAAATTCATACAGATTATCATAGCCAAGGCAGTATGACAAAATAAAAGCTATCAGAAATGGAAGGAAAATGATAAAAAATTATCTCTAATGGCAGACAGTATGAATATCTCCAAAGAAGTTCTAAAAGATTAAACAAATCTGGGGCACCTGGGTGGCTCAGTCGATTAAGTCGATTCGGCTTAGGTCATGATCCCAGGGCCCTGGGATGAGCCCAAGGTCAGGCTCTCTGCTCAGCTGGGAGCCTGCTTCTCCCTCTCCCTCTGTCTGCTGCTCGCCCCACTTGCTCTCTCTCTCTCTCTCTCGTCTCTCTCTCTCTGTCAAATAAATAAATAAAATCTTAAAAAAAATTAAATAAAAGTATAGGGCCTATAAAGATTTAAGCAAAAATCTTGGTGATAAGATGAACATCTAAAACTTGATGTATTTCTGTAAATGCATAATAATTAAAGAGAAAATGTTATCAAATTCAGAGAAACAAAGTAGAACAGTATGTGAATTCTCTGATTATGCCCAATAAGATTTACTATAATTTTTTAAAAGATTTATTTATTTGAGAAAGAGAGCAAGGGGAGAGGCAGAGGGGGAGAGAGAGAGAATCCTCAAGCAGTCTCCCCACTGATCACAGAGTTTGACACAGGGCTCAATCACAAGACCCTGAGACCATGACCTGAGCTGAAATCAAGAGTTGGAGGCTTAACAGACTGAGCCATTCAGGCATCCCTGGAATTTTTTAAGATTTTATTTATTTGTCAGAGAGAGAGCACAAGCAGGGGGAGTGGCAGAGGGAGAGAGAGAGAGAAGCAGGCTCCCCAGTGAGCAAGGAGCCCGATGTGGGATTCGACCCCAGGACCCTGAGATCATGACCTGAGCTGAAGGCAGAGGCTTAACTAACTGAGCCACCCAAGCATCCCACTGCTGGAATTTTTAAAGACATTTTTAAAACATCACTGAAGGACTAAAATAAGATATGAATAAATGGAGAGATATAACCTATTCATGAGCCGGAAAACTTAGTTTTGTTTAAAGGTCATTTTGCTTCAAATTATTTCATAAATTAAAGACATTTCATCAAATTTCAACTGTTTCACTAATGGAAATTGTCAAGATTGTTTTATTATTTATATAAAAGGAAAAGGCCAAGAATAGTTAAAATAACTTAAAGAAGAGCAAATGTAAGAATTGACCTATCAGATATTTAAACTTCAGAAGAAAATGTAAAATATTTTTTATATCAAAGTAGAAAAGATTTCTAAAACATTGCATAATATGCATTCCATAAATGATAACCTTTAGTTCATCAAAAGTTACTAAAACAATGAATGAAAAACCACCAACAGAAAAAATATTTTCAAATCATATAACTGACAAAGGATTAGTATGCATAACTTTTAAGAACTCCAACATATCAATAAGAAAAAGACAACCAATTAGAAAATGGGTAAAGTAGATAAACTGGCAACAAATAAAAGTGGAAACCCAAGTGACCAAGAAATGTGAATAATCAATCTCAATAGTAATCAGGTAAAAGCAAATAAACAAATGAATAAAAGGATCCACAAGATATATTTTTTTCATGTTCGTTAGTTTGGGAACAATTAAAAATCTGACAATCTCAAGTATTGGTAAGAAGAAGAAATGAAAAACCTCACATATGGATAAAGAAAGGTAATCAGTTTAATCATTTGGGAAACTTGAGAGGTAGCTAGTAAAGTTAAAGATCTGCATTCCTTTTGATCCAGTAATCACAAGACTTCTTTCCACATGCTAGTAGGGGAAAAAAAAAAAAGAACTCGTGGACTTGTGGAAATGGTGACCACTATAATAATGGTCAATGTGACATAATTTGTAATAGTGAAAACTATAAACCATTTAATGGTCTTCGATAAAACAGACAAATGATTTCTGATATAATCAATAATGGAAAAGAGAATAGCCATTAAAATGAAGTGTGTATCTGTATGTGTGTGTGTGTACATACACATAAATTACATATAAGTTCTGTATTTAAGTATCGATGAGCAAAATATGATGCAGAATAACACATACAATACCTTATTGATAATATTTAAATATATATAAAACAATGTGACTTATTGTTTATAAATACTATATTATAAATACTATATTATATATTATATGTATTACATATATTATATATTGCAAACACTTACATAGAAATGATAATCACACAATTTAGGTTTCACTAGGAAAGGACAATGGAAGATGGAATTTAAAAAGTATCCACAAGGGGCTTCAACGGCATCTGTACTGTAAAACTCATCTTGAAAATCTGAAAAGAATATACCAAATGGTAAGATTTGCTGAGGTTGGATACTGAATGTGTGAACTTTGTTATATTATTCTCTCGACGCTATTTTGTATTTGAACTATTTCACAGAAAAAGAAAAAACAATTGCACAGCAGTATCTGAAAGCTCAGTGACTTGAGCACAATGAAAATGATGCCTTACCATTACTGGAGTAGAAAGGGCCTCATGAAATTGGACAGCTAGCACAATTCCAGTCACTGTAGACAAAGGGATTTTTCACTGAAAAGCAGCACTCCTTCGTCCAGTGTGCCATGTGCACAGGTTAAATTGCACATTGTCTAAGACTGGCTCTTTTCAGATTAGACAGTATTCCTGGTTAATAGTCGTGCTTATGTTTGTACAAAGCTTTAGAGCTCTTTCATTATTTAATTTTTCATAGTCCCAGAACGTTCGCTGATAGAACATATCTTGCCTTATTGAGATTTCTGGTTTAGATTCTTTGCTTCCCACTAGACTGTTAGCTCCAAGAGTGAAGGGATGATATCTCTATTTTCACTGTGTTTCCTTCAGACCCTATTAGAGTTTCTGGACCATAGCAGGGTGTTTTGAATAATAAATAAGAAGAAAGAAGGAAGGAAGCGAGGGAGAAAGGAAAAGTTTGAGCAAGTTTATATTAGGGCAGTGAAAAACAATATTATCCTGATTTTATACAAGCGAACATTGAGAGAAAATATAGACATTAAGCCCAGGGTTTTAACACAGGTCCAGTGACTCGAGGCACATGTTCATTCTACTGCAACTTAACAAAGAGGCGAACATTTTATTCTCCTGAGGAAAATTTTACATGTCTTGTAAATTTTTCCAAAAGTTAGTATTAGAATGATCTCTTCTGCTTTTGTAAGTTCCCATATTAAACTTTGTTTTTACGTGGCTATTTTTGTGAACTACTGCTAATCAAGTAGTTAATTACATTCCTGGATTGCTCTAGAGGTGCAAAGGGCTAGTTGAATCATAGCAAATTATATGCAGTATTTGACTACTTTTGCACAGTGTAGAATAAAGGTATTCTTCAACAAATCACTACTTTAAAACAGGATGTGCTTTGCACACTACATGAATTGTTTCATTTAGGATACAAAACCTAGAGGACGGGGCTACTATTTGGTCATTTTGTAAATAAAACTGAAAAGTTGCCAAATAATTTATCTAGTTAGAAAATTGCACAGTTAGGAAAAAAAAAAGAAAATTGCATAGTTAATATCAACACTCAAGTGATCTAATACTGGAGTCCACATTCCTCAATATATGCTTATTGCTTTCAATAAAAGATTTTAAAGTAAAAGAATAAAAATAAAACTTTTTCAGATTGTTCATTCTTGATGTATTGTTTTTTATCACTTGGTAAAATTATAATTTTCACTAATTTATCATAGAGTTCTACTCATTCATTTGTCCATTCATTCATGTATTTAAAATATCCCTGCTATATTCCAGGAACTATGATATACACTGGTAAGCCAACCATAAAAAGACAAAGCCAACCAAGACAATAAAAGATAAACATTCAAAATTAATTACAATAATGTTTTACACTGAAGATACAATCATAGGTCATTTTATTTTTTTAAATTTATTCTTCCCTTAAATATACATTGGAAATATATTGTAGTTACCAGCAAAATTTTTCTTCTCTACTTTAATATTCTTGGCATCCGGAATTCCCTAATTCAAAGAAGACTTATTGGTCACTTCTCAAGATGAGGAGCTGAGACCTGAAATTAAAGCCATCAATAAACTGATACCATCCAGCTCTCATTCTTGTTATCTTACTCATTTACTAACCCATGAATTTATGAAATATTTATTGAATAGCTATTGAGCAAAGTCTGGAAAAAAGTGGGCAGTAGGTTTCATTGTCTTTGTCTTCAGGAAGCTTATGTTCTAGAAAAATTGAGTAGACCTATATGTCATCAACTCACTACACACAGTTGTTTGTTTTAAAGGACATAAGATAATCATCTTATGGCATGAGCTTTCAGAAAGATCATTTTTGACTAGGGTGATCTTGCAAAGTTATAAAATTGAAATGAAGACTGGATTATGAGGTTTGCTAAAGGGATGAAAGAAAAGAGGTGGCAGAGCAAAAGGGGAAGGCACTGTCAAGTTCCAGAGAGGAAGACAGAATATTATATAAACAAGGCATGGTATTGAAGCTGCAGTAGGTGACATGAGAGAGAGGAAAAATAGTGCACAGTGTTGTTAAACTACCTGAAGAAGAACACTTTTCTGAGCATGTAAGTTTTTTTTTTTCTTTTTAAGTCAGCAATTTAAAATAATTTAAATTTGGGGGCAGTTGGATGGCTCAGTTGGTTAAGTATCTGACTCTTGGTCTAAGCTCAGGTCTTGATCTCAGGGTTTTGAGTTCAAGCCCTGCAGTGAGCCCCATGCTGGATGTGGAGCCTACTTAAAAATAAATAAAAAATAAAATACATAAAATAAAATATTCCAATTTTAATAGTAGCCAAAAAGTGTATGATTTTAGAAACCATAGAAAAGAATGAAAAAAATCCCCATATCCCATGAGAATATTGGCAGGTTTGCAACACTGCGAAGCTGACTAACGCTGTATGGGTCTTTCTCCTGTTTCCCACCAGCGCCCTTATCCTCAAAGGTAGGAAATTCCCTATCTACCTAAAACTTTGTTGCATGATAGCTTTTGACATCAACTGGTGGGCATATGAATAGGATGACTTAGAGAATATCTTATTTCTAGTGATAAGATATTTTATATTAATTCATTTTTAAAAGTATGACAGATGAGAACAAAAATATGATTAGTAAATAATCTGGTGAATCAAATATTACTACTTTTCCACAATGGTATATATATTTTGAGGAAAAACAGTGGGACAATGGAATTTTTTAAAACATCATTATTCTCAACCATCATTAACTCACACACAGAAATGTTTACCTGGTACGGTGATACCTGATTAAAATTTTGGCCAAATTACAATGGCTCTTCCTAGGCAATTTGGAAACAAATAATGTCCTTTTTTAGCTTGACATATTTTATACTATGTACTAGTAATATATATTAGCTGTCAAATCATTTAAGTCCAAAATGTTACTTTTCATTGTTGAGATATCTAAATAAATAAATTTATTTTTTAGTTCTCATAGGTACTGTGATGCATTTTTCTAACCCTTTGGAACATTTAATACATTTTTTGTTTAGTATCAAAATAATAAAAATCAAACAAAACCAAAAACAAAAAACATGGGCTATTGCTAAGAACAACATGTAAAATAACAAAGGGTATAGAAAGATAGTGTTATAATCTACAACTTGATTGATTTGTATATTTTTCAGTAATCTTTTCAACATGTTCAAATATTTTATAAGGACTAGTCTTTGCAATCTTTACAGTTCTATGAGTAATTAACTATGTGTGTGTTCTTTATACCAAAGAAAGTAAAACTTGGAACAATTTGTAAAAAGTCACACAGCTGGTAAATGGCATGATCAGAATTTCAACTCAGAAAGAATTTGATGCTGTGATATAGTCCCTCTCTCCTCAAGGTCTCCAAATTTGTCCTGGAATCTGTGCAATTTCAGAAGGCCTGCTCCAGATGGTTAGGGGTACATGCTCATTTGCAAGTCCTATACCCTGAAACCAAGATTTGGTAGCTTTCATGAAATTCACAGGAATTCCATATTTTTGATAAGTAGGCCATGAAATCTGATGCATGGGATTCTCAATCACACTTTGAGAATCTACTGGATGAAGAATAAGACTTAAATTTCTTACCCAGATCCTTAAGACCTTCCATATTTTGTCTAGAGCATATTATTGCTGGAAATGTGTTTGATAATCAGGCAATGGGATGACCTGATTACTTCTCTCTGTACATATTTATCTTTGTTCAGGATGCCATCATCCTCCACTGTCATGTATCCATTCAAGACCTGAATGAAAAAGCCATCTCTTTGCCCTCTTGAAGCCTAAAGATGGATTTGATTTCACTTTCTAAATCTCTATCGTGCTCATATGACCCTTCTCAGATACTGCCTTGTTTTTAGCCATTTGTGTTCAAGTTGTCTCCCCTATTTAATAATAAAGCTTTAGAGCTCAAGAACCAATTTTTTTTATTATTATGTTATGTTAATCACCATACATCATTACTTTTGATGTAGTGTTCCATGATTCATTGTTTGCATATAACACCCAGTGCTCCATTCAGTATGTGCCCTCTTTAATGCCCATCACCAGGCTAACCCATACCCCAACCCCCTCCCCTCTAAAACCCTCAGTTTTTTCTCAGAGTCCATAGTCTCTCATGGTTCGTCTCCCCCTCCAATTTCCCCCCCTTCATTCTTCCCCTCCTGCTATCTTCTTCTTCTTTTTTTTTTTTTTTAACATATAATGTATTATTTGTTTCAGAGGTACAGGTCTGTGATTCAACAGTCTCACACAATTCACAGTGCTCACCATACCACATACCTTCCCCAATGTCTATCACCCAGCCACCCCATCCCTCCCACCCCCCCACCACTCCAACAAGCCCTCAGTTTGTTTCCTGAGACTAAGAATTCCTCATATCAGTGAGGTCATATGATACATGTCTTTCTCTGATTGACTTATTTTGCTCATATAATACCCTCCAGTTCCATCCACATTGTTGCAAATGGCAAGATTTCATTCCTTTTGATGGCTGCATAATATTCCACTGTATATCTATACCACATCTTCTTTATTCATTCATCTGTCGATGGACATCTTGGCTCTTTCCATAGTTTGGCTATTGTGGACATTGCTGCTATAAACATCGGGGTGCATGTACCCCTTCAGATCCCTACATTTGTATCTTTGAGGTGAATACCCAGTAGTGTAATTGCGGGATCATATGGTAGCTCTATTTTCAACTTTTTGAGGAACCTCCATACTGTTTTCCAGAGTGGCTGCACCAGCTTGCATTCTCACCAACAGTGAGAATGCAGATCTTCTGCATGTGGCTGTCCAATTTTCCCAGCACCATTTCTTGAAAAGACTGTCTTTTTTCCATTGGACATTCTTTCCTGCTTTGTTGAAGATAAATTGACCATAGAGTTGAGGGTCCATGTCTGGGCTCTTTATTCTGCTCCATTGATCTATGTGTCTGTTTTTGTGCCAGTACCATACTGTCTTGATGATGACGGCTTTGTAATACAGCTGGAAGTCCGGAATGGTGATGCCACCAGCTTTGCTTTTCTTTTTCAACATTGCTCTGGCTATTCGGGGTCTCTTCTGGTTCCATGCAAATTTTAGGATTATTTGTTCCATTTCTTTGAAAAAAGTGGATGGGGCGCCTGGGTGGCTCAGTCGTTAAGCGTCTGCCTTCAGCTCAGGTCATGATCCCAGGGTCCTGGGATCGAGTCCCATATTGGGCTCCCCGCTCAGCGGGAAGCCTGCTTCTCCCTCTCCCACTCCCCCTGCTTGTGTTCCCTCTCTCACGGTGTCTCTGTCAAATAAATAAATAAAATCTTTAAAAAATAAAAAAAGAAAAAAGTGGATGGTATTTTGATGGGGATTGCATTGAATGTGTAGATTGCTCTAGGTAGCATTGACATCTTCACAATGTTGGTTCTTCCAATCCATGAGCATGGAATGTTTTTCCATTTCTTTGTGTCTTCCTCGATTTCTTTCATAAGTATTTTATAGTTTTCTGAATACAGATCCTTTGCCTCTTTGGTTAGATTTATTCCTAGGTGTCTTATGGTTTTGGGTGCAATTGTAAATGGGATCAACTCCTTAATTTCTCTTTCTTCTGTCTTGTGGTTGATGTATATAGGAATGCCACTGATTTCTGTGCATTGATTTTATATCCTGCCACTTTACTGAATTCCTGTATGAGTTCTAGCAGTTTTGGGGTGAAGTCTTTTGGGTTTTCCACATAAAGTATCATATCACCTGCAAAGAGTGAGAGTTTGACTTTTTCTTTGCTGATTCGGGGGCCTTTTATTTCTTTTTGTTGTCTGATTGCTGAGGCTAGGACTTCTAGTACTATGTTGAATAGCAGTGTTGATAAAGTGGACATCCCTGCTGTATTCCTGACCTTAGGGGGAAAGCTCTCAGTTTTTCCCCATTGAGAATGATATTCATTGTGGGTTTTTCATAGACGGCTTTTATGATATTGAGGTATGTACCCTCTATCCCTATGCTCTGAAGAATTTGGATCAAGAAAGGATGCTGTACTTTGTCAAATGCTTTTTCTGCGTCTATTGAGAGGATCATATGATTCTTGTCCTTTCTTTTATTAATGTATTGTATCACATTGATTGATTTGCGGATGTTGAGCCAACCTTGTAGCCCAGGGATAAATCCTACTTGGTCGTGGTGAATAATCCTTTTAATGTACTGTTGGATCCTATTGGCTAGTATTTTGGTGAGAATTTTTGCATCCATGTTCATCAAGGATATTGGTCTGTAATTCTCCTTTTTGATGGGGTCTTTGTCTGGTTTGGGGGTCAAGGTAATGGTGGCCTCATAAAATGAGTTTGGAAGTTTTCCTTCCATTTCTATTTTTTGGAACAGTTTCAGAAAAATAGATATTAATTCTTCTTTAAATGTTTGGTAGAATTCCCCTGGGAAGCCATCTGGCACAACCTAACCCTACACCTAAAGGAGCTGGAGAAAGAACAGCAAATAAAGCCTAAACCCAGCAGGAGAAGGGAAATAATAAAGATCAGAGCAGAAATCAATGAAATAGAAACCAAAAGAACAGTTGAACAGATCAACGAAACTAGGAGCTGGTTCCTTGAAAGAATTAACAAGATTGATAAACCCCTGGCCAGACTTATCATAAAGAAAAGAGAAATGACCCAAATAAATAAAATCATGAATGAAAGAGGAGAGATCACAACACTCAAGAAACACAAACAATTATAAGAAGATATTATGAGCAACTATATGCCAGCAAATTAGATAATCTGGAAGAAATGGAGGCATTCCTAGAGATGTATAAACTACCAAACCTGAACCAGGAAGAAATAGAAAACCTGAACAGACCTATAACCACTAAGGAAACTGAAGCAGTCATCAAAAATCTCCCAATAAGAGTCAAGAACCAAATTTTATTCATTGTTTTATTACAGATAATGAGAGGCAGAGTGATTTACACAGAGAAGGCTTTCACCAAACACTTTGCAATGAAGCCCCCTTTTCATGCCTTGTGCTGCTTGGGGATCCCATTCTGTATCACATCTTTGTAATTTTAAAATGACTATAATCACTCGGATTCTTCATTTTTGGTATCTGCTATGGCTTTGGTGAGAGATTGGTCGTATGAGGAACATAATGAAAAAGATCGAGCTACGTTCAGCTACGGTCTTGGATATTGTGCTGCTAACAGTGGCATAAGATGAAAGTATTATAGTGTCTGTAGAGGGCAACGACACCAAAGCCAACAGTGCTTTTACCTCCTTCCTTGGCTAAGTATAAGCACAGAAACCCTGAAAATCCTGGAATAAGAAAGAGGAAAATCTTCTCTCTTCACTCCCAGAAGAGCCCATTGCCAGTGCTGATGAGAAATGGAGCTTGATCTACCTCCTGACTTCTCTATCACTTTACCAAGGAGAGAAAGGCAATTTTAGGAGCACTGTAGGCTCATGAAAAGAAAGAAAGTTTCATGTATCAAAGTCAAGTGCACTTAAAAATAATAATAAAAAAAACTTGCAATAATTTTAAAATGAGAATATCAGGCTTTTGTTAGAAGAGAGAGCAGGAAAGCTAAAAGGCCGAGAGAGAACACAGTTCCCCCATACCTCTGATAGCTACTCTCGCTAACGATGTGACAGTCATACACAGTTTTCCTGCCACATGTAGTTCAGTTGAAGAATAATATTCAGAACCCCAGTATCTAACAATGCAGGAACTTCCTGAGTACAAATAGCAGAAACAAATACAATGTAAAGCAATAGATTAATTCCTTATTATAATAAATATCATTTCATTTTTTTTAAAAAAATCAGGCAAACAAAAAACTTCACCTAATGAAAATACTTACTTTCTAGCCTGAATACCACATAGTTCATAGCCAAGTTTATAACAGTCAAAAACTGTAGCCACTACTTGAAGAACTTTTTAGTCCATGAAGAATTACAGATCATTTAAGTATTTTACCTAAAAGGAATCAAGGATTTGAAATCCAGAATTAAGCTGATAGAAAAGAAAAGGCTTTTTGCAACAATATTTTCTTTTTAGTGATCAAACCTACAGGAAAAATGGTTTGATATGTAACTATTTCTCTTTACCTGAATTCACCAGTTGTTTATATTTTGCCATATTTGCTTTGCTTCTTTCTACACATATTATTTCCTTTATTTTCTCTGAATCATTTGAAAGTAAGTTGCAGGCACAATGACTCTTTTTCAGTATATGTCTACTAAAACTAAGGACATTCTCATTATATAAATTCAATCCTAAAAACATACCTAAGAAAATTACAATAATCCTATAATGTTCCCTAACAGACTGTCTATATTCAGATTTCTAAAAATGCCCCCATGTCTCTCATACCTGTTTATTTTATTTTTCTGTGCAATCCAGATATATACATTGTATTCAGTTATTATGATTCTGTCTCTCTTTCTCACTCTCTCTTTTCTTTTCTTTTCTTTTTTCTTTTTTTTGAATAGGCCAGGCTACTTGTTTTACAGAATTTCATCATTTTAGATTTATCTAATTTTTGTGACATTGTTTTTCTTTCTTCTTATTTCCTGAATCCTGTAAATAAGGAGTAAGTTCTGAAAGTTTTATTAGTTTCAAGTTACTCATTATTGGAAATAATATCTCAAGGCTGATTCTCTGTATTTTATATTGTAACATATCTAAAGGCGTATAATATCAAGTTACCCCAGTATAAGTGATGGTACAACGTTTAGAACTATGGTTAAAGTAGTTACAGTGATGACCGTCAATTTTCTCCATTATATTTTCTCTATTGTAATTAGTAAATATAATTAGCTAAGCAATCTGTGGGGTTATATCTGGCACTATATGAATATCCTGTTCTGCAATAAACTTTCATCCAATGATTTTATCATCCACTGATGATTCATGCCTGATTATATTACATTGTGGGTTGGAAAATAGTTATTTTTTTATTTCTAGCTTATCTTTAGATATATTAGCTAGCATTCTTCTATAAAGAAAAGCTTTCTTTTTTCAACCTAGACAGGCTTCTTTTCATGTCATATGCTAAATTTGTCTGAATTTCTTCCCCAGAAACTTTATAGTTTGGATTCCTTCTCCAATTAAATATTGGTTTTGTTTGTTTGCTTTGTTTTTTGTAAATATTTATTTGTTTGAAAGAGAGTGAGTGATAGCACAAGCAGGGGGAGAGTCATAGGGAGAAGCAGACTCCCCACTGAGCAGAGAGCCTGATGTAGGACTTGATCCCAGGACCCTGGGATCATGACCTGAGCCGAAGGGAGACACCTAACCAACTGAGCCATCTAGGCTCCCCCCAGTTAAATGTTGTGATTAAATATGTGGCCCAGTGCCAAGGCAGGTGAATAGCTAAATGACCCTATGACCCTATGATTTTAGATCTAACATGAGTCTGAAAAATCTGCCCTTAAGTAAAATCTTAAGTTTAATTGAATTGGTGTCTAAGCATTAAGTCAGATATTGGTTATGTGTGATGCCATGCCTTTGTGTTATGGCCTATCAAATAATATCCCTTGAGTTCTAAAAATCTTATAACTCAAATTTATAATCACATTTTGAGGAATCTAGAAAGCCTGGACATTTCTAGTTTTTTCATCAGGCAAATTATGTAATTTCTTTACTTTGGGCATCCATATAACCAAATTCATTTTAAGAGGACATGGAGCCATGATTCTACTTTGAGATCCAAATAAAATATTTAAATGTTTAATAGTGTTATACTTATCAATATACCTTTTATTGTTAATTAAGATTGAGTATGTGCTTTCAAGTACATATGAACCACATAACAAAATGAAGCATTATCATAATATTTAAAAGAGAGTATGTGGCTTCCCATTTCTCTCACAAAAGGTCTAACTTCTCAGTCTATAACCAAAATAGTTCAGCTGGAGTAGAAAGTTGAAATAATAATTAATGTCTTGTAATAATTTTATTATTCAAGGCCAACTAATCAAAATGTTGTCTTTGTTATAGTTTTACCAAATGCATCTCTTAAATTATCTATTCCTAATAACTAAAATAAGAATTTAAACTTTTTGAGGTTTGGAAATAAGTCCCTATAGATTATCTATTACTTTGAAGGGGCTCTTTGACTTTGCTCAAGGCTTCATAAAGTCACTCTTAAAAATATACAAAGGATTTATTGAGAAGAACATTGAATTATTTATGTCCTTATCAGTAAAAATAATAGGTGGGTTTTGGTAATTTAGAAGGAAAATGTATAATGGAGTTATTTCTTCATTAATTTATTCAAAAAATGTTTGCCTGATTGTGAAGGCTTATGTCTTCTGTGCCATTAGATAGACTATCTTTCTACCTTTCTACCTGGAAGTTCAATCATCAATCCAGTTTCTCTACAAGGCAAATTCTCTACTCTCCAAATTACATCATTTCACCCTATTGCATGTTTCTGAGCAAACATACTAACATCCTTTTTTCTTTTTGATAAATAAATGTTTACAGTTATGACCACTGTATTTCTCTGAAAATTTTTTTTCCAGTTGCTTTTTTTAAATTTATATCTCTACTCTCACATTTCTTACCTTCAAGCCATTTCCTTATGATTTATTCTCTCCTTCATACACATTCAAGCCTCAAGCAAACCAAATCAGTGAAACAATATTTATGGAGTATTGTATGTTAATAAACATTCTGCTCAAAGTATACGTCACCCATTTCTTCTACTCTGGGCTGCCTTGTCCTCAAATTCACAAATAAGTTTCATACTACCCATTTAAAACGTTAGTCACTGATCCCCTAATTTTGCTCAACAAAGCTCTCTGCCGCTATGAGAGAGTGAAGAAATCCAGAAGTACTCTTCTTACGCCTTTATTATACAATAAAAGGTAGAGGGAAAATATATTTCTATTTTCCTTTCACTTTTTAGTTTTTAACCTATGTACCAGAGTTCCTATCCCTATACTCCAAGAGAAAAAAAAAAATCATGGAAGTTAGAGTCACACAAAATTAGTTTGGAATTTCTTTTTTTGCCAAGTAAAGGAATGTTATAGGTTGAATTGTGCCCACACTCCCCCCAAAAAATGTTGAAATCCTATTGCCCAATACCTCAGAATATGACTTTATTTGGAAACAGGATCATTATAGATACAATTAAGATGAGGTCATACTCAAGAAGAGTTGGTCCCTACTGGTTCCTTATAAGAGGATGGCCATGTGAAGACAAGGAGCCATGGGGAGGAAGACCATGTGAAAATGGAGGTAGACACTGGAATGAAGTATGTGCAAGCCAAAAAGGCTAACAGTGGTTAGCTGTCACCAGACGCTGGAAGAAAATAGTGGAATAGATTTTCCCTTAGAGCCTTAGAGGGAGCCAACTCTGTCAACACCTTAGTTTTGGACTTTTAGCCTCCAGAACCATGAGAGAACATATTTTTGTTGTTAAAGCCACCTAGTTTGTGGTACTTTGTTTTGACAACCCTGGGAAGTTAATACACGGAAAAGTCACTAATTTTATCAGTTCCTAAATTCCTCCATCTGTAAACTCAAGATAAGAGAACCAATCTTCCTGTATTGAAATGTTGCAATTATTAATGTTACTCAGTGCATGCTATCTGTATACACAGCACATGCGTAAACATACACACACACACACACAGTACTTACAATTAGTAATAATCTAAAAAGTTGCCAAATATTTGATTTTAAGATATAGATGGTCAGAGCTATAAACTTGTTATAATAGGACAAAAAGGGTATTTCTTAACTGCCATTTAATGTTCAGAGGCAAAGAAACAATTATCCAAAGACACCCTTTGATTTCCTGGGCTAAGGGGTCATATCGCCTGCCCTAAGAGAAACTGTATGTCCTGAAAAGGAGAGAACTATGGGAAAAGATCAGGCTTGGGCAAACCAACTTCTCTACTGTAGGATTTCCATCCTAACAAGCCCATCTGTAGAATTGGCTATATTTTATTATTGACCAGCACAGGTTAGCAGCTTTAGCAATGGCTAAAGTAAGTAGATTATAGTCTGTGAGCAGCAAGAATCAACAGCAAAGAATTAAATAGAAACTAGGGTTATAATGACATAGAATAACCACCTCCCACTTTCTTGGGACCTCAAGCAAACAGAGAACCTTGTCTAAAACCATTAATTGGGAAGCGGAGAATAATCAGATGGCTTTAATGTGAACACTGCCAGCAATGCTTTGTAAATATTTGTAGGGTATTTGTAAAGTGTAAATATTGCAGAATATTTGTAAAGTGGAATACCTCCCCTTCCCATCTTATTACATGAAGAAGAGTTTGGAGTGTCAATTTCAATGTGATGTATTTGTGTTCACTAATAGGTGAAGGGCTGGATCCATTAATAAGAAACTTATCAAACGAAATATGACAGTACTTTGATGTCTACATCTAAACAAGTATTTTCTTTCAGTCATTACTGATGCTGATATATTTCCATTATTTTAAATCTTTAAGTTGTTCTTGTCTTTTGTAAGAAAAAAAAACTTTCAGGGCTGAATTTAATAAATAATGTGAGGAAGAAATACAAATGGGTCAGAAGATCATGAACCAATGAACTAAGATCTGCCCCTCAAATTTTCTTAGCATTTCTTTGAACCCATCCTCTCCTGTTCCATGTAATTTGCTTCTGAGTTGGACACCTGCCTGTGACTGTGGGAGTTTAAGTCTCCCAGAGTAGCCCTTTACAGGTAAATAAAGGAGTATGAAAATCCTACTTTCTTCCCACACCTTGGAATATGCTTGAACGTGTATTTCATATTCCAGGGCTAATGTGCAAGATTAAGCTGAGGCCAGGACTGGCTGTACTCACATCCACGCTTAGGAACCAGGTCCTTCAATTTCCCTATTCTACTTCTACTCCCTGACCAGCTTCCCTTGCAAAAAAACTGAGACAGTTTTATGGGTTGTATTAAAAAGACATAGATCATAAGCTGGCCCTCAGTATAATTCCCTGATAGGAGTTCTAGTAATGTCTGAGCAGAAAGAATGGTGTCTGGCTTCTTGTATGGCAGTAGAACACTCATTTCTATAGGAAAGAGGCAAAAGTGGCTGGAGGTTAGGTTCTGAAGTCAGATAGCTGAGTTCAATTTCAATTTGTCAACTAAGTAATATTAAGACTTTGGATAAGTATCTTATTCCCTTGAGGCTTTAGCTTCTTCATCTGTAACGGGGAGATAATAAGAATAGTCACTTTCAGAGGTTACCTAAGGTGTAATAAGATTATCACAGCAAGAGTTTACCACAGGGATCAGCACATGGTAAACATTCAACGAATGTATCCGTTATTAACACTAAGTTTAGGATCATATAGGAGAACTAGTGAAATATTTTATAATCATGTTACATACAGACACATGAATCTGAGATCAATCAAATTTTATAGGCTGAGATTTTACAAGTTGTATATTTCCAACAGTAATCTATCTTCTCTAGATTGCCCTTAATTTTGAAGTTGAAAACTTTTAGGAATGTTGTCTCGTGCTCATTAACACTATAATTTGCAAAGTACTATCATGTATTTCTCCATTCTATGATTTCCATTAAACTTCAATTCTGTGAAGTGGTATGTGTATTTTATATATTAAATTGATCCATGCAAAGCCAAACTGTTACATAAGGAAATTTTCATGTAGAAATTTTATGTAAATTTCAATGAACTACTTTAAATTTCTCAAACCTATAAGGCCCTTGCAATATCAGGTGACTCCCATCTGTGCAATGCTGACAGTTCTTTACAATTAAGAATATTTACAAATGTATAAAGTAGACCAAAATGTATTTTGCCAAGATTATTTTCCCTTGATTTTTAAAACAACGTGCATGTGTTTGCAGAAGGAGTTCTATCCATAGTAATGGACATTCAAGATACACTATGTTTATGTGAATAGCATTTCATGTAAGTAACATTTGGTAGTGAAAACCTTATATTACACAGTTGTAAGATAAAACTAATGTAACAAACTCATTATCCCAGGTGGCCCACACCAATAAATAATTTAACGAGGATACTCTTTTATCTAGATTTTTAAAAATAAAGTGCATGGGAACAGAACTGGAAATAACTGATATGGCAATGCATCACACAGAAAACAAAATTTTGAGTACTTTAATAAATCCTCAAATCCTAAAATGAACTATCACATGTAATAAAATGCAATCTTAACTACTCTTTAAAGAAATATAGTGACAAGAAATTTTTTAAAACTCATTTCTAGACAGCGCAATATATGTAATTTTTTCTCACTACTAAGGTTTTCTTATACTAGAAAACTGAATTTATTATATACAAAACTGGCTTAGAGTAGTTGCTTCAGATGACACTTGATTTAGATCACTGAAGCCTGCAGGGAGCTACTTGTTTTTCCCTTTGCCCATTGTCTTCCTCTGACTTCTGTGTTCACTAGGGATCTTTTCATGAGAGGAAGCAGTGTATGAGAAATAGCATACCTTGGTGGATTCTGGAGGTAGATTCCCCGCATTAAAAACCTTTTCTCATATATGAATGGAAATAATAATAGTGCCTAAATTATAGGTTTGATAAGAGGATTGAATGTGTTAATATTTGTAAGGCACTTAGAACAAATTCTAGAACACAGAAAGTACTATGCAAATTTGTGTTACATAAAAATAAATGTTCCCTAGAAGCTAACCCAGTATCAGACACATAGCAGGTACCAAATAAATGGATGCTATTGGAATAAAAAGAGGGACTCCTAGCAAAATTGAGCATAACCATAGGATGATTATCAAAACTATGCCATATTGAGAATGTTTGAATGAGGATATTCAAACTAGGCAAGAAATTACCTACTGCATTCACAGCAGCAAATCTCTTCCATAGATAAGAAAGAGTAAACTTGTTCCATTTCCCTAGCGGTCAGAACTAGGACCAGTGGACAGAAGATAATTGGGTAATTCGGGTAATCATGTCTACCTAATAGTGTAGAATAAGCTGATGTTAAGCAGCAATTCCAGTCACTAGAGATGTCTAAGTAGAACAAAAAAGAAATGGTCACTGAAATGTGAAGTATTTTAGAAAAAATGACTAGAAAAATACATTAATCCTTAAACAGAATTTATCTGCATATTCGGTGGCATAGACTAACACACGGATGGCTTTGAAAAGTCCTGCTTCTCCTTTATCTCTGCCTCGACCCGTGAATGATGTGCTGATTTTATCATTCTTGTTTTTGTTATACAAAAGGTAATGAAGGGGGCGCCTGGGTGGCTCAGTCAGTTGAGTGTCCAACTCTCAATGTGGGCTCAGGTCACGATCTCAGGGTCCTGAGATGCAGGGGCATCAGGCTCTGTGCTCAGCAGGGAGACTGCTTGAGATTCCTTCCCCCTCTGCCTCCCCCTACTTGTACTCTCTCTCTTTCTCTAAAAATAAACAAATCTTTAAAAGTTAATCAAGAAAATTACTAGATAAGGAGAATGACCAAAAGACCAATGTAAGTGTCAATGAAATGCAATTACAGTTAAGAACGGATAAATGGGTTTTAAGAATAGTGGGAGAAGATTCTGGCAAACTGATTTATTTCAACCAAAATTAAAGAACAGGAAAAAAGTTTTGACAATATAATAATTATAGCATATGTATGGTTATATGGCCAGGGTCCCAGGTATATCTGAAATCTACATTGCCAAATTTTCCTCCAACAGAAGGAGTGAACTCTTGTATCCTTGGAGAAAACTAGTAATGGAATACATGGAGGTCAGCCTGGAGTAGAAAGGGGGATAGAGTGCTCCTCTACAATTTTTACAAACACTTTAATAAAATTCAGTTCAATGAGTCAAAGGGGTCTAGAGGCTCTACATTCTCCTTTGGGACCTAATTCTATTCTCCCACACTATTCTCAGATATAGTCATCTCCAATACTTGTTTAGTCATGCCATACACATGCACAATTCAGATACAGAAAAACAAAAAACAAACAATAAAAAAACTACACCATTAAGGCAATGTAAAACAAAACTTGCAAATCCCTTGTCCCATGACTACTCCCTATTAACTGCAAATCTCTGCCTAGAAAGTCTTATTTTTAACTTGACTTTCAAAAAAATGTCATTGAAAATACATTAGACACAAACCAATTCATCATTTCATCTTTCAACTTTGGGAAAAAAAGGGAGGACTTAGAAAAACAGCTTTGAATTCAACTCTCAAGTAAAAGCACCAAAAGGACGATTTTCATTTGTTAATATGTGCTAGTTTGCTTTCACCTTTGTGTACTTCCTTTGGGAGATTGCTAATCATTTATAAATTGCCTCTTATAAAATTGGTTTCTATATTTAAATCTTGATTTTTTTCATAAATGTGCAGGTATTGAGCACATTTGAAAGCAGCACAAAATGATGCTGACTTGATCAACTAAAAAAATTTTAATGAGTAGTGCAATGTAACAAAATACCCACTCATTCCAAGTTGATATACTTGCTGGATATACTTAATTTCCTTTTATATGTTGTAGATACCCAGAAAATTGTAAACAGAATTTAAGTATTATTCAATCACTCCAGAAATATAATTTAGAAAACAAAATAAAAACCAAATATATTTTTACCATATTTCTATTCTGCAAGTCAAATCCAGGTATTTGCTTAACTGTCTATGTACAGCAATGGCTATTTTTCTTTAAGAGTTGTTTTACTTAGTGTGGATTTTCTACCTAAAAGCACTATAGAAAGGTGAACTTCCTAATGCATACATTTATCAATGGGCCTAAAAAAATGGCAATGATAATAAAAGGCAAATTTATTAAGTAAATATGTTCTATTAGTCAACAGGGGTTTGCAAATACCATGTCCAAATACCATGCCTACTGTGAGATTTATTCCTCAATCTCAAATACAGACAAGCTTCTTTCTAAAGTTTCATTATAAACAAGTCATTGAAAAATAAAAACATATTTTCTCAGAATTACATTGAAAATATCATCATGAAAAAAGAAAAAGGTTGCCAAGTATATTTTCAGGCACAACATCAAGAAACACATAAAATTAACTGCATTTCTACTTACTAACAATGATTATGAAGAAACCAAAATTAAACACAATACCATTTATAACAGCTCCAAAGAAAATAAGATACTTAGGTATGCAGTTAATAACATACACAAAGAATCTGTATTCAGAAAATTACAAAAATGCTGAAAGAAATCAAAGATGACCTAAATCAGCTCAACATAATTAAAATGCCAATTCTCCCATACTGATCTATAGTTTTAACATAATTCTTATAAAAATTCTGACAAGATTAACTTTGAAGATATCGGCAAAATTATTCTGAAATTTATATGAAAAGGTGAAGGAATAATTAAAGCTTTAATTATTTAAGATAGCTAAATAATTGGGGGAGGAAGAATAGGGTAGGAATCAGTTTACCTGATTTTAAGACTTACTATTTATCTATAGAAATCAGGATTATGTGGAAGGATAGATATACAGATCAATGAAACATAACATAGAACACAAGAACAGACCTACATGAATATGCTTAACTGATTTTTAACAAACCTGCAAAAACAATTCAGTGGAAGCAGGATAGCCTTTTCAACAAATGGTGCTGGAGCATCGGACATCCACAGGCAAAGAAAATGAACTTTAGCCTAAGTCTCATACCTTATATGAAGTTTACCTGAAAATAGATAATGACTTAAACATGAAATGTGAAACTATAAAAATATTGTGAGGGGGAAAAAGCATAGAAAATTATTAGGATCCAGAGGTAGGCAAAGAATCCTTGGACATTACAAAAAAAAAAAAAAAGTATGGTTCATAAAATAAAAATTTGACAAATTGGATTTCATCAAAATTAAACATGCTTGGTCTGTGAAAGACTCTGTTAAGAGGATATAAAGACAAGCTCCCTATCAGCCATATGTGATGCACTGAACGTTGTATCCCCTCAAAGTTGCATGTTGAAACCCTAACCCCCAATGTAGTGTATTTGGAGATGCGGCCTCTAAAAAATACTTAAGGTTAAATGAGGTCATTAAGATGGAACCCTCACCTCATCCAATGTATCTGTGTCCTTACAAGGAGAAACATCAGAGAGCTCACTGTCTCTCTGCCTTGTGAGGACATGGTGGGAAGGTGGCAATCTGCAACCCCAGGGAAGAGCTCTCATCAGACATCAACCCTACCAGCACCTTGATCTTGGACTCTTCTTGAATAACTGTGAGAAAATAAGTTTCTCTTGTTTAAGCCACCCAGTCTGTGATATTTTGTTTTGGCAGCATGAATTGACTAATAGACTAGTATCTAGAATACATAAGAGAACTCTCAAAGCTCCACATAAAAGAACTATCCAATTAGAAAATGAGCAAAAGGCATCATTTATTTCATGGAACATAAAGATGGCAAATAAATCCATGAGAAAATCTTCCACACATTTATCCACTAGAAAAATGCATATTAAAACCACAGTAAGCTATCATTACATACCTATCTGAACGGTTAAATAAAAAGCAGTGACATTACTAAATGCTGATGACCATACAAATAAACCCGAACATTCATACAATGTTGGTGGGAATGTAAAATGGTACAGTAACTCCAGAAAACATTTTGGCAGGTAAACATACAATTACCATGACCCAGAGAAATGAAAACTTATACTAACACAAAAACCTGAACATTAATGTTTATATTAGCTTTATCTTCAATAGCCAAAAACTAGAATCAGCCTAGCTGTCCTTCAACAGAGGAATTGCTAAACAGACTGCACCATACATACCATGAAAAGGAATGGACTGAAGGTGCATGCAATCACTGGGATGAACTTCAGAGAATTTTGCTGAGGGAAAACAACTAATCCTAAAAAGTTATGTGTTGTATGACTCCATTTATGTAACGTTTTAAAAGGACAGAACTTTAGAAATAGAGGACAGATTAGTGGTCTTCAAGTTTTAGGTGGGTGTGGTTATAAAAAGACAAAAGGGAGAACTCTTCTATATATTGACTGTGGTGCTGGTGAATACACAAACCTACCTATGTGATAAAATTTTCTAAAATGAAACACAAACACAAAAATGAATACAAGTGGGGCACCTGGGTAGCCAGTTAAGTGTACAACGCTTGATTATAGCTCAGGTCATCATCGCAGGGTCCTGGGATAGAGCCCCACAGTGGGGCTCCATGCTCAGTGGGGAGTCTCCTTAAGATTCTCTCTCTCCTTCCCCCTCCCCACCATGCTCATTATCTCTCCCTTTCTCTCTAAAATAAATATTTGTCAAAAATGAGTACAAGTAAAAGCAGATAAATCTGAATAAGATCAATGGATTGTATCAATATCAATATCCTCACTTCAATATTAGCTTTATAAAATATTATCACTGAGGACACTGGATAAAACGTACATGAGATCACTCTGTATTATTTTTAGAACCATATATGAATCTATAATTAGCTTCATAAAAATTCTAGTTTAAAACATCAAGGGAAAAGAAAACTCTAAATCAGTTGAATGTCCTCTAATAATAGAATAACAATGTATTAACTGACATCCATTTATACCATGGATCTTTATGTTGCAATTAAAAAGAATGAGTTAGAGGTTTTCTCCAACTGATTTGGTGAAATTTCATGATACATTGCTAAGTATTAAAAATATAAATTAATGGATATAATTCCATATATATATTCCATAATATTCTATATATGACTATATGAGGATAAAGAAGCATTCAGAATAATACATCAGGTGACTGACATTAGTTCCTGGAGGAGATGGGAAGAAAAGCAAAAAATGTATCCAGTGCTCCACTCCAGGTACCACGTCTTTTTTCCAGAAAAGAATGCAAAAGTTAGGAAGTGTGTATAAGCTGTTTGTTTCTTCCTCCCTCCCACCCCAAAATATAGTATATCTCCCAGAAACTCACCCAGAAGAGAACTTTATGCATCTCACTTGTCTGAATGGGGTCATGTGGCTACCCTGTAGGTTCTGGAAAGGTAGGTAATTTTAAATGGACACTTTCTTATCACATCCAAAATTAGGGTTATATTAGTTTTTAAAAATGGAATAAGAATTAACTGAACACCTAGCAATATCTAGTACTGTAAGTAAACATATATACTGAATTAAATAATAAATATCACATGTTCACAAATGCATACAATATTCATAAAGGAACTACCCAATCAGCACCTCAGTGTCTTCATTTGTAAAATAATTGGTGTGGTTTTCCACGACTACTGATGTTTCCAAGCTAGTGACAAGAGTAATCATGTTGATTATTCATGTTAGTTCACTTTAATTTGTGGAAAACATATGTAACTAATATCTATGCAAAAAGACCCACCTACACAAACAAATATGTATACACTCATAGCATCTGAATAAAACAGAATTTATTAAAATTTTAAAAATTAAAGAGAAGAGACATAACCAATGTCTCTGTTCTCTAATATCATATATGTGTCACTTAAAACTATCTGCATTAGTATATGTACTATTAAATTCTGAGATAAGTAAAATCACACTTATTGGAAAAGCAATAACTAAAATGCAAAACATTTTTGCTCCCGTAGAATTTACATTATAAGGTAGGGAGAGGGAAAAAAATGCAGCTTAAGCATAGACAAGCTGTTAAAAGCCAGAAAGCAGAGATAAGGCAGAGTCAGACTTTTGAAAGAGGGTGAATATCTCAGTGCAGTTCTTGAGCAGAGGCCTAAAGCACCTGCCGGAGTAGCAATGCAGATATCTGGGGACTGTGCTTCAGGGGAGGGAAAACCTGCGAAAGCCTGCAGTGGCAAAGGGCTCTGGACACAAGCAACAACAGGAGGTCATTGAGGCTGGAATGTAACATGGGGTTAGTGGGAGAGGGTATAGTAGAGCCATTAGGCCATGATAAGGAAGTTTGATTTTGTTCTCGCTGCAGTAAGAAGTCACTGGAAGACTTTGAGTGAGCAGAGAAAAGATCTGCCATGATTTCATGATGATTCTGGATGCTGTGTTGAAAATAGATTGCAATGGAGCAAGAGTAGACTCAGAGTCTGTTAGGAGGAATTGTAATCATCGGAGCAGGAGATAGCAGCTTGCCCTAGAATGGCAGCCATAAATGTAGCAAGAAATCCAGAGAATCTGTATATATTTCAAAGGTAACAGGAGATAGAGTTCATGTGTTTTTATGAGAGAAAAAATTCAAAGACGGCTGTATAGATAGATGTTGTGATAACATTTATGCAACTCAATCTAGGGAGCAAAGAAAAAAGAAAGAAAAGGACTGTATTTGTCAAGGTCCTCTCAAGAAATATCAATCTACTCTGAAAGTACAACAGAAAGACTTTAACAAAAAGAAGTCATCCCTTAAGGAAATGATAAGGGCTACTGAAGAACCAGAAACTAGCACCAGTACCAAGCTGTTACCAGACCTGGGATCTCTGGGTCTGAGGAAGAGGAAGAAAAAAAAGAATTATCAAAGAAAGACAGCAGTGAGAGTAGAAGCCATGGAGCAGGGTCCCCATTTCCCTACCTTTCCTTCTAGAAGAGCTGCCATCATAGTGGCGATATAAGACCACTGTGGAAAATGTAGCTGAAGGAGAGGTTAAGGAAAGAAATATCACAACTTAATTCTTTCTGCCTTCTAATCTACCTGTAGTCGCTGGTTGCCAAATCCAGGAAGAAGCTAACCAGCCAGGGAACCTGGGTGAGCAGCAGAGGAAGAGGCTAGAGGCAGTCTCACTGGGTGGGGTTGGGGGAAGGAGATGGTAGATAACCAGTAGAAAGGGTGCAATGAGTTTTATCTTGAGCCTTAACTTCATTGAGTAAAGGGTCACAAAGGTAGGAATATCCGTAATTTCTTAATAAGTGAGTAAATATTTATAAGGTGATAAGAAAGTTGTGCCATAGGGAAGATAAGAATATAGTTATGGTCAGCCTACCCCACCCACTTTGAAGAGAACAGATAATAATCTTTTCCACTAACATCTGACAACTTCCTGTTTCATCAGAGCCTGACCCAAGCATGTGACTGACTTAGCACATTTTCTTCTTTTTTAAAGATTTTATTAATTTTTAATATTGCATAGCATCATTAATACTTTCTCAACTGAAGAGATTGTAAACATTATAAAAAAGCTACAGCCTCTGTTGACCAAGCCCCCAATTCAAATCTTCCAAATGCAACTATTTTTATAAGTGTGAGAATGTATACTCTCAGCTCTTGTGCTAATATATTTAAATAAATATAGGCATAGTCAAAAGAAAATATATCTGTATTGATATATTTAATGAGCCAGCCAGCCCTGACTTCTCCCCTAAATCCAGACAGCTGTATCTCACTAACTAGTAAGCATCTCCATGGGTGTATCTAATATGCCCCCAACCTTCTGACCATCCTTAATTCCTTTGATTCTTTTTGTTCCTTTTTTTAAATCACTGGGAAAGTGAGCAAAAAGCTCAAGTCTTTAAAAAAATCAGCATTCATTAGAAGTGTTTTTCATTAAAGTCCTTTTATTTTCTGCTCAAGGCAGCATTAAGTGTCAGGTATTACCCACACCGGTTTCGCAGCCCCCTGCTGGTGAAGCCTCCACATCAGTCACTGGAGAGGTCCAAGCAAAGACTTGAGAGATTGCTCCTCCATCCTCCAGCATAAAACAGGTAGGTGACAGAGAGGCCTGTCTGAAGAAAGCTCTAACACTACTAAACATGGAGAAATGAATAGTTAAAAAAAAAACAAAAACAACTCCACCCTCTTCATTCCATACTTTTTATTTCCTTATCAAAACTCAAATAAATAATCTTATAAGGACGAAGTAGGCTGACTAAGGCAGAAATGGACAGAACCTGCAGGCACACCCTTGCCCATCTGTGCTGGAATGTTTCAGGCACACCCAGAGGTGGTGCTCCAATACGTACTGATATAAAGTATTGTCCCAGAGAAAAAATACAGAAAAGCTCTCTGTCTCCACAAATTGATCCAAGTGTCCCTGACATATTACTAGAGCAGAAAAGATAGATCTGGGAACAAAAGAGACTCACAGCAGACCCTATGTTATGTAGGACTTTTATACATGATACCATACAAACAGTATTCTGGGAAATCTAAGACAATGCATTGTATTTTGTTATTACTTTAAAACATTTAATTCCCTTCTAAGGATTTTCAACAATCTAAGATTGTTGACACATTTTAATGAGATAATACAAGTAAACCACTTATTATTCTGAGTGGCATATGAATAGAGCCTACTTATTCCCATCATTAATGTGAAAATTAATTAATTTAGGTAATTACCTTGCATCTCATACTTTTTGCCTAAAAATAAAATTCCAAGCATATAATTAATAATTATCTTTGTCCTTTAAAGAATTAGATGTCGTCCTCAGCATAATAATGAGTAAGCTTTGCCTTTTCTCAAAACTAATTAAGAGTCACATTACAAGGATTCAGATTATACTTGAATTTTATTCGAGGTGACATTGCATGTCCTCAAAGTGCATTTTTAAAAACGCAATAATAAAATGCCAACAAATTAAGAGTAATGGTTAATTGCTATTGACTGACCTAGGAAATGTTCCTGTTAAGAATATTTTCAAATTCTACACTGAAGATAAAAAAATACAAAGAACTAAGAGTTGCTTTAGTTATCTCAGAATACAAACAATTTTTATAGATAGAAAGAACACAAATTGTATTTTTAAACTGAAGTCAAGGGATAAGTGTTAAGATTTTTTAAAGAAACTGTGCAACAAGCCAAGCCATAAAAATGTGGGGTTGGCAGCCTGCTGTAAATTTTTCTGGCAGTTATGTCTGTAATCCTAAATCCAAGTTACTGAAACCCTGTAATACAATAATAATAAAAGCAATGCAGCGTGAGCACAAGGCCTGTCAGATTTATGATGAGATGGTGTCTTCCATGAAAGGAACACACCAAATCAAATTAGTGGAGGGGAGATTAATAGAATTTCATCAGTTTCTAACATGGAGACTATAAGCTGCCTCATAAATTTCCTGTGCCCTGAAAGGCAATGGCATGAGCCCTTTTGAAGACCACCACAAGTGGCCTTAGCTGTTGTGAGGTAAAGTTATTCTGTGAGGCCTCAGTTGAGCAAGGGTAGGGGGGCAAGCTTCTCAGACAGCATTACTACCCTGCCTCAGATGGGCAGTGTATCATGGTGGTTACAAAGTTGAACTCCAGAGCCAGATTGCTGGGATTTGAACTCTGGCTCCATCACGTGAAGTGTGGTGAGTGAAGTGTGGATTTAGGAAGCTCTAATTCAAGGACCTTGGGCAAGTTTCTTGGCACCTCTGGGTATGGTAATAGAGCGGGTAGATTGATAGTATAATGAATGGTAGAGTCATAAGAATTAATATAGTAAATAAATTAGAAAGGGCCATAGAAGTTAGCTAACGTTACCAGCCTTATGCTCCCACACCCTCTAATCCCTATCTTAAAGACTGTGCTGATGAATTAAAGACAAAAGGAAAAATAAAAAACAAAGTGGAGTTCTACAATCCAGAATCGACTAAGGAAGATGGGACAAAGGAAGGGAGACATCAGTGGAAAGGATTTTCTATCACTGATAAGTGTGACTTTAGGAAGTTCTAAGTTTCCTATAGTTAGCATTCAAGCAAAAGTTAGTGGACTCCTTAGGGAGATGAAATGAGCCTTAGAGGTTGGCCCAAAGAGACTGTTTGTGTCCTTCAAAGCCAAGAGTTATAATAATAAAGACTTACCTAAAAACGGGGGGGGGGGGCAGATAACAGGCTACTTAAGAGTTAATCCCTCCAACAGAAAATCCCAATTCTACTGGGCTTTTAACTGCCTATTTATTTTATTTAGTAAACATTACCCTGCCTTCAAAAGCATGGGACCTGCTTGCTTGGGTTTTATTTGTTTTATTTAGAATTATTCAAATCCATTTTCTACGAGAATTTCATAACTGATTTGGTATTCGAGAACCCAAGGGATTTTCAAAGACATCATAGCACCATGTATTTGTATCTTTGGTCTGAAACTACCTATTGCCAAATTGGTGTGATTTTTATGACATTTCTGCATTTAGGGGAGAAGAAAAAGATGCTGAGTATCACCTTTTCCCCACAGAAAGGGGCAGAAGGCAGAGATGTAAAAATGAATCACGACAGAAGATAAAACAACCAAACACATTAACAGCACTCTAAAGATCTACCACAGATGTTATTCCTTGAGAGCCATACTGTCTTGACCTATTCTTATTTTTCTGGTAAGATTAAGATTGCTCTGGGGCATGGATGGTATGTCATACTTCCTTGTTGCCTTATTCACTGGCTAGCACAGTCCTGCACCTCTTCTCTCCACCTGCATTCACTCCCTCCATGACCACAGGTAGGCTAATCTTTCAAATGCCTTCTCTATTTGATTCAGACACTTCTATCTTCATTCCTGACCTCTCTCCTAACTTGAGTCTTAAATATCCAGCTGCCTACAGATTTGATTTGATGATCTAATATGCCTCGGGGCATGCTCCAGTGACCTCTTGACTTGAAGCTCTGTAGTGGACAGCACAGTCCACTGTAGCTGGTGCTCTATCCAGTGCCCCTGAGATTCCTCTTTCCTGTTTTCTGTGCCTATCCCGAAGCTTCCACATGCTTTGAGTCTAGTGGATTGTACCTGTAACTTTATGTCTTAGTCTACTCAGGCTGCTATATCAAAATACCAGAGATTGGGTGGCTTAAATAACTTGAAGTTATTTTCTCTCACTTCTAGGGGCTGGAAAGTTTAAGATCAAGATGCCATCTGTTTCGGCTCCTAGTGAAGACCCTCTTCCTGGTTTGCAGCTGCCAGCCTTTTCTCATGTCCTCACAGAGCAGAGAGAGTGATCTCTTTCTCTGCCTCTTGTAAAGCCAACTAATCCCATTATGATGACTCTATTCTAAGGAACTCATCTAACACTATCTCCCCAAGGCCCCGTCTTCAAATGTCATTCTATTAGGGGTTAGGGTTTCAACATACGATTTTGGGTTGGAAAAGCAAAATTCAGTTCACAGTACCTTCTTAAAAAGGATAGCCCTTGGGCTCCTGCAGTCACCTAGAAGTCACAGGGAAACTGAAGTACCTGGGAGTTTCTGTTCCTCTCCCTGGACCCCAGCAGTTCATACCCAAATAGTCTTAAGGCAGGAAAAGCTCTCAGATGCAATTTATACTCCAGAGCTCCTATCGGATCAGACACAGTTTGGGACATAGCCTGCCATGGCATCCTTACTCGGCTTTCTCTCTTTCCCTTTCTTCTCCCACTTTTTCATCATTCTCTCTTGGAAGTATTTCCTTAGCAAATCACTTGCACACAAATCCTAATTTCAGGAATGGCTTCCAAACTAAGATACACCGAAAAACACTTTTCCTCTCCCAAGGGCTCCTTCACTACTAGCACTTCTCCCTCAACAGGATCACCATTAAATCTCATTCCTCAACACTCCAACCTTGTCATCATGCTTGATTTCTTTTTCTCTCCACCTTACACATGATCTATCAGAGTCTTCCTGGCTCTACCTTCAAAATATACTCAGACACTGACCACTTCACGGACCTTCACTGTCACTCTCTTAGTCAGGTGATCATATAATTTACTATCTTTGCAAGTGAAAGGAAGTGCTACTGATAATTATGTAGTAACAACAGGTACAAACTAGGACTTTCCCCAGCAAACTGGGACTTATGCTTCCTCTAACCTTGGTCCTATCTACTATCTCCATTTGGACAACTGCAAAAACTATTTGTCTTCAGTCTTGACCTATGTCTATTCTCTAAGCAGTAGCAAAAGTGATCTTTTAAAAATGCAAGTTGAGTCATGCCTCTGCTCATAAAACTTCCAATGTCTTCACATCACATAGAATAAAATCCAAACTCTTTACCAATGTGTAAAATGCCCTGTATGTTTTGGCATCTGACTACTTTATTGAGTTCCAGCCACAATGAACTGTTTGATTTTTTTTTTCAATGGAACTATAGTTGACACGCAATGTTACATTAGTTTCAGTTATACAACATATTGATTTTGCAAGTCTATATGTTATGTTATGCTCACAAGTGTAGCTACCATCTGTCACCATATAACACTATTACAATACCACTGACTATATTCTCTATGATTTTATTCCCGTGACTTATTCATTCCATAACTGGAAGCCTGTACCTCCCACTCCCCTTCATCCATTTTGCCCACTCCCCCACCTCCTGACTCTCTGTGGAAGATGTGGAGAAAAAGGAACCCTCATGCACTGCTTGTGGGAATGCAAACTGATACAGCCACTATGGAACAGTATGGAGGTTCCTCAAAAAATTAAGAATAGAAATTCCATAAGATCCAGTAATTCCACTACTGGGTATTTACCCAAAGAAATGAAAACAAGAATTCAAAAAGATGTACACAATCCTTGTTTAATGCAGCATTATTTACAATAGCCAAGATATGGAAGCAACTTAAGTGTCCATCACTAGACAAATGGATAAAGAAGATGTGATATATATATATATATATATATATATATATATACACACACACACACACACACATATATATGTAATATTACTCAGTCTTTGATGTTATTTTAATACTCCAGGCACATTCGAGACCCCAGATGGTTCCATCTTTCGATTACTTATCCCTTTCAGATCTCTATTAGGCTGTATGAGACACATCCACCCTCCTCTCCACTTCACACACTGATCCTCTTCTCTGCTCTACATTCCTTTGTAGCAGTTATAACAACATGACATATTACCTTTCTTTGTTTATTCTTATTAATGACACTCCCCCTCACTAGGATGAGAGTCCAGTTCATAGAATTATTTTTAAAGATTTTATTTATTTATTTATTTGAGACAGTGAGAGAGGGAACACTCTCAGCAGGGGGAGTGGGAGAGGGAGAAGCAGGCTTCCCTCTGAGCAGGGAGCCTGATGTGGGACTCGATCCCATGACCCTGGGATCATGACCTGAGCTGAAGGCAGACGCTTAACGACTGAGCCATCCAGGTGCCCAATAGCTAATATCTTTTAAATACTATGTTCCAGAGTATAATTTAGGCATGCATAATTCTGAGAAATGAGTTTTGGAAAGGTAGCCCAAAGCGTTCCCTGCCAAAATTCTGAGAATTTACAGAAAATATTGAGAACAGCTTTCGTGCATTCCCTCCCCCATTTATTCAACACTTCTTACCTCTTCAGGACTTTTGTGCCTCAACTAGAAAGTTTACTCCCCTTATATTTTAGCTTTAAGCATATTGAGATGATATTATCATATTAAAAAAAATGTTCTCCTGCCGAACATACCGCTTTTAGCCACTAACCTATCTTTTTTATACATATGTATAAATATTTCAAAGGATGGAAGCAGAATATCTAGGAATTATTAGACACTGAGGTAAGTACACTCATCCCATAGGTTTGATGCTATATTCTACTAAAATGTACTAAGACGTAATCTACTTGTTAAACACCCATCCCCATCATGATTTTTCTTCTATTTTAAGCAATACATAAAGAACAAAAAAATATATAAAGAATGTAAATAAATTCTCACTTTACTGGAAACAATCTAGATACATATGGAGTAAAATATGAAAATCTTTATGTTCAAAACCTCCAAACACTCTAAGAAAGAAGTCACTGTGAATAGTTTGGTGTATATCCTTGTCTCTCTTTTTTCTTTTAGATTTATTTATTTATTTGAGAGAGCGAGCAAGCGAGAGGAGCAGAGAGAGAGGGAGAGGCAGACTCCCCGCTGAGCAGGGAGCCCGATGTGGGGCTCGACTTCAGGACCCCAAGATCATAACCTGAGCCGAAGGCAGACGCTTAACCAACTGAGCCACCCAGGTGCCCCTATGCTTATCTCTTTCTTATGTATGTATGTGTGTGTACACATGCATATATTTGTTTACTTAAATGACATCATACCAAATGTGTTTATCTATGCCAGTACAGAGTTCCTTTTTTAGTATAGTGTTTTATATATATACACCCATAGCCTATATGTATCACTGTTTTATATATATACATAGCCTGTATGTATCACTGTTTTATATATATACATAGCCTATATGTATCACTGTTTTATATATATACATAGCCTATATGTACTACAATTTTCCTCTCTCTTTGATTGGCTTTATGTAATTTCCAATTTATAACTATTGTAAAAAATTTTTCAACAAATAGCCATGTAGATAAATCTTTGTGCACATGTGTCTGCATGCTTGTATGTAAGGTTCATAAGAGAGTCGGTTTTGAGTAAACTATTATATTCAGTTCTTCTTGATATATTCTGCCCAACTGTTGTCCAAAAACATTGCTTCAATTTATACTTCCACCAAAAGTGCATGAGAAGAATACCTATTTCTTTAGTAGACAACAGTACCAGTATTTTAGATTTTTGCTCATATAGTGGCGAAAAACCAATGTTTTATGGTTATTTCAATTTGCATTACTCAATCAGAAAGTCTTTAGTCTACATCTTTAAATAGGAAAATATGATTCATTGATATTATTGTGATACTAATATATTTAAACTTACCCCCTCTTTTGTACACTATTTGCCTGCTTGCTTTCTTATGTTTTCCATTCCACCTGAGACTTTCTTGCCTTTAATAGTTTTGAAAGTACTTTATTTCCACTTCCAAGTTTTAGTTGCATATCAGATATATAATATCTATGCTAATAATATGAAGCTTTTAGGTGTTTAATATGCATATATACACTTGATTTCTACTTATAATGTCTAGAGTTAATCAGTACTAATCACTTTTTCTCCACCTATCTCCTCCATGGTGAAATTATCTTACTTTGAAAAACTTTATTTCATAGGAGGTGAAAAAGTATTCAAGTTGAGGTAAAACTTGCAAGCAGTTAAATGAGATCTTAAATGTACAATTTAATAAGTTTTGATAATGAAAACAGATGTGTAATCGCCACCTCAAAGTGCAGAACATTTCTTTCATTTCAGAAAGTTCCTTTATATCCCACTTCAGTCAACCACACAATGCTTAGGCAACCACTATTCTCATTTCTGTAACCAAAGATCAGTTTTATGTGTTCTTGAACTTCATTTCAATGAAATCATAAGGTATGTAGTATTTCCTCCATATCATTTAACTCAACTAAGTTTTGGGAATTTATCAATTGTTATTTATATATTTTATTCTCATTGCTAAATAGTATTCCATTATATGGATATACTACAATATTTTCATCCACTTTCCTGTTGATGGACATTTGAAATGTTTTCAGTTATTGGCTGTTATGAATCAAGCAGCTATAAGATGACATATGAAAGCCTTTCTGAGGGCATATGTTTTTATTTCTCTTAAGCAAATACCCAGGAAAAGACACCATATTATGGGATGGGTATGTTACCTGTTCAACTTTATAAAAAAAAAAAAAAACCCTGCCAGCTAGTATTTCAAAGGAGCTGTAATTTAATACTATTATCAGCAATGTTTGAGAATATTAGTTTTTGATGTGATGTTCCATGATTCATTGTTTGCGTGTAACACCCAGTGCTCCACGCAGAATGTGCCCTCTTTAACACCCATCACCAGGCTAACCCATCCCCCCACCCCCCTCCCCTCTAGAACCCTCAGTTTGTTTCTCAGAGTCCATCGTCTCTCATGGTTTGTCTCCTCCTCCGATTCCCCCCTTCATATTTTTATTGTGAACTCTCTAGTCAATTTTCTTTTTTTGCCCCTTTAATTGGGCTGTCTTTTTCTTATTGATTTATGTTATTTCGATAACTTGCAATTTTTTTTTCTTTTTCTTTTTTTTAGGGGCACCTGGATGGCTCAGTTGGTTAAGTGCCTGACTTGATTTTAACTCAGGTCATGATCGCAGGGTCATGAGACTGAGCCCCAAGTTGGGCTCACATGCTGGGTGTGGAGCCTGCTTAAGATTCTCTCTCTCCCTCTCCCTCTGTTTCTGTCCCTGATCTCTCTTTTTTTTCAAATACACATATGCAAATATTTCTCCCAATCTATAGCTTGCCTTTTCATTGTCTTAGTGGTGACTTTTGAAGAGTAGAAGTTTTAACTTCAACAAACCCAGTACATCTGGGCACATGGGTGGCTCAGGAACTTAAGCATCGACCCTTGATTTCATCTCAGGTCATGAACTCAGAGTCCTGGGATGAGCCCTGAGTTGGGCTCTGTGCTCAGGGGGGTCTACCTGAGGATTTTCTCACCCTCTTCCTCGGCCCCTCCCCCTGCTCACACTCTAAAATAAAATAATCTTTAAAAACAAAACAAACCCACTACATCTGAAACTAATGTAACATTGTGTGTCAACTATAGTTAAATTATTCTCTACCTTTTTCTTTCAAGCATAGTTCTTATTGTGCCCTCATGAAGAAATTTTGCCTACCCAAAATCACAAGTACATTTTACATTTTCTTCTAGAAGCTTTATGGCTTAGTCTGTAATCCAGTTTAATTTTTATGTATGATGTGAAGTAGGAGTCAAAGTTCATTTTCACCCATATGGATATCTGGTTATTCCAGTATCATTTGGATTCATTTTTAACTTTTTAAGAGTTTGACATAGTGCTTAAGAGTGCATGTTCTGGGCTCAAGTAACTTATATTTATTTAAATCTACTTTCCACCACTATATACCTATATGACATTGATCACTCTATCGAACTTTTGTCTCTATTAGTTCAACCTTAAAGTATGGTTAATAGTGGTACATATTTCTGAGTTTTTTCTTCTTTTAATTCAATTTTTGAGATTAAATGCTATAATATGTATAAAGTTCCTCACATAAAACCTGGTATATAGTAACTTTCTGGAAATACTAGTTTATTAAAAAAATAATTATTTCAAGAAATAATATGTGTTATATCTGATACAGGATTCTGATTTCTTAAATATAAAAATCAATTTTCCTTAAAAATTTTTAATGTTAATATGGACTAGTCTAAAAGTCATTTCAAAATAACTGTCACAAAATTTTGAATATACTGATAAAATCTTCTTATAGTCTTGTTGATGAGAACTAAAGCTAATCCAATTGTAGTTCTTCCATAAATTGACTTTTTATCTTCTCCAGAAAGTTTTAGAATTTTTGCTGTATATCTTATGATCTGAAATTCTATTGGAAAGTTGGTGTTCTTTCATTGACCTTCTTTGGGATTACATCATCTTTATTTGCATAACCACAGAACCTACCAAGATAGATAGGCATATTGATTATTTATTTAAATAGGTCCACACTGTAAGGTAATTTTTTTTTAAAAGAAAAAATAAGAAATCTTTAAGATTTTAATAAGACTTTAATAAGAAATCAATGTAGAAATGGTTTTAATTACCTGACCTTTTACAGTTTACATAATCTTATAAAATTGAAATAAAGCACTGCTCAACTGCTGGATCTGGAAAAATGCTTGTGATATCTTAAAAAATTATGCATTTAATATGTAAAGCCCTAAATAGATTAGAAAATTCTGTTAACTCTGTAAATGATAAGATTATTTTATATCCTTGCATAATTTATCATATTTATTATTTTTTTAATCATCTCACTCAATCTGTACAACAGTCCTAAAAGGTGGTATCTTATCAAGGGTTTCCCCTAGAGAGTTGATTCCCAGGGCTGTTAGAGCAAAAGTCATTTTGCAACAAAACTTTCTGTCTTTGGTCACCAGCTGTTCTGGAAATTAACTGAAGCTCATACACATTAATAAAAAAACGATGGTGGTAACTTGATTACAGTATAACAGATTCAGTTAGGATCCAATGTTATGGTTGAAATGCAAGAATGTAATTGGCTCTCAGCAGTATTTTTTAGAAGATTCGATTAGCTACTTGGCTTGGCAAGTACAGCCCCAGGACTCCTGGCTAGTAGCGTAGAAGTTAGGACTAAATCCAACTGATAGCCTAAAATCAAAGGCCTTGTATTCAACTCTCAGGATCAGCCTGGAGTCCCAGGATATAACCCTCTCTGTTTAATAGTCTCTTTTCCACTTTTTCTTCTTTGTCTGCACAAGAAATTATACAGCTCACTTAGGGGCCAAATGGCCCCTCCTAATCTCTGCCACTGGAGTGTATGAGATCCTGCTTAGATTTACAAGAAACAGCTCCTTCTGTCTGTGGCTCAGGACACTCCTATTTCTTCCCAACCTGTCTGTGGCAGACAGGAGGTAGCAGTAACATTTATTGATATTTCACCTTTACCTTGTGAGTTTCTGTTCTCTGTGTAAAGGCTGTCATATTGGAGGCCATAAAACTAGAGTCCTTTATCAGTTCTTTGTCAGCCTAATTCAAGAAGAATATATAGTTTTTCAAAGTAAAGTTTAGTATAAAACCAGCTTTTTCTTCTCTTACACACACACACACACACACACACACACAGTGTGCCCACCTTTGCTATCTAAGATTATGCTAGTATCTCAGAAAAGGGAATTTTAAAATGGATTTCATAATATAGGTCAAGTAACACATAATGATCTAGACACATTTTTCCCCTTTGCTTTATGGGAAATGTTTCTCTCCTATCATCACAAGACTGTCATTTAAGAAGCATTTTTGTTCCAAATAATCTTTTCTGTAAATTCGGTACACAATTCCAAATACATTTGGAATCACAAACTCTTCATTGTGGACCTTCTCCATGAAAACAACCATGTAACAGAGTTCACATGAAGTTCATCTTTTTGGTCATTATCGTGATCTTGCTGATTTATCAAAACTATAAGAATACATTTACAACTGCATAAATGGACATTTTGCCCACATAGTCATAATTTAGTATTCAATAATGGTCCTCTGTGACTATTCCACTAAATGAGTTTCCACACCAATGAATTTCTAAGTATGCCCTTTCTTCAC
Source organism: Callorhinus ursinus (assembly GCF_003265705.2). Taxonomy (NCBI): domain Eukaryota; kingdom Metazoa; phylum Chordata; class Mammalia; order Carnivora; family Otariidae; genus Callorhinus; species Callorhinus ursinus. Next base: position 108,159,240 of record NW_027397063.1, read on the forward strand.
ATCTTAAAAATGAAATACTATTTTTCTTTAACTTCAAATGTGTATATTTAACTGCAATTCTAAGTTTAACAGTACATACATTTCACTTTTTAAAATATTTTTTCTCCCAAAAGATCAAAACTAAGTTGCATATATGTGGAAATATATTAACAGCAACTAGCATTGATTGAATGTTTACTGTATGCAGATAGTGTTCTACTCTTGTATTTCAAATCTACATCTTTGAAGTAGGGTCTATATCATCCATTTTTCTAATAGGAAAGAGTTAAGTAATATAAGTAACTTGAGTATCTTACCCAACATGACACAACTGTTGAGAATATGCACATGTATTTGCATAATTAGGCTTTAATATAGGAAATAATACATTTTAATAAACTCATCTCTTATCTCAAACCACAGCCTTGAAAATAACCCAACTATACCCTTAAAAATAACCTATATAGTTTTGGTTTAACCCATTTTCAGAGATTACATAAAATGTGATGACAATAGCAACATAATAATCAGGCGACATTCAGCACATTTTGACTTTCTTCAGAGACATAAACCCTTTATTGTTATGTATTTCTCTTAAACTGAATACTATAGGTTGTAAATTCATGTGGGATTCTAATTTAAATTCTACATAAATCAATTGAGAAAAAGATACTGATTAATGGTGTTTTAAACAAATCTAAGTCTGGTATTGTCAGGGATTCCAAATGATGGCTAAAAAAGACAGAATCTGTTGGATTTGCTTCAACTGCTCCCCTAAGGTTTTGTGGGGTTTTTTTTATTTTATTATGTTATGTTAATCACCATACATTACATCATTAGTTTTTGATGTAGTGTTCCATGATTCATTGTTTGCGTATAACACCCAGTGCTCCATTCAGTACGTGCCCTCTTTAATACCCATCACCAGGCTAACCCATCCCGTCTAGAACCCTCAGTTTGTTTCTCAGAGTCCATAGTCTCTCCTGGTTCATCTCCTCCTCCAATTTCCCCCCCCCTTCATTTTCCCCTTCCTACTATCTTCTTCTTTTTTTTTTTTTTTTAACATATGTTGCATTATTTGTTTCAGAGGTACAGATCTGTGATTCAACAGTCTCACACAATTCACAGTGCTCACCATAGCACATACCCTACCCAATGTCTACCACCCAGCCACCCCATCCATCCCACCCTCCACCACTCCAGCAACCCTCAGTTTGTTTCCTGAGATTAAGAATTCCTCATATCAGTGAGATCATATGATACATGTCTTTCTCTGATTGACTCATTTCGCTTGATCAAATTTGCTCTGGTTCTCAATGACAAAGAACATTAGAAACAAGACTTTCATTATATCCACAGAGTACTTTCAGCAGCAGACTTGGGGTTTTCTTGAAGTGATATCTAAAAAGTCCAAAATGACTTGTGCAGGTATCGGGCTGATGTTTGACTCTAAGAGGACACTCAGCTCCAGAGAAAGTTACCCTTCTTTCTGGAGCATAGCTGACAGCCTCAAGTACCAGCCATCTCTGCTGAGAACTCAGGAGGTTAGAAAGAGGCATGGTGGCGTGGCGGGGAGTTACACAACCGCTGTCTCTACTGCTCCTGGAACAAGCTGGGTTCTCAGCAATGAGGAAATCACACTAGAATTCCTGTGGGGAATTATACCTAACAACCACTCCATGAAACAGATGAGTTTAATTTGATCAATGTGATGACAATTAAAAGACAGACAAACCATGGCCAACTTCATTTCTGTTCTACCTCAAAACTTAAAACAAGACATTCTATCCTGATTGTTTTTCCTCTAGTTTGATTTACTGCTTCTTTGGATTCTTTTCTAGAAGAGCTAAAAAGTATCTACATTACAGAAGCTGAGATTGCACTCATGCAGTGATTCTATAAACATAATTTTGGAAGCTGATAAAAATAAAATAATTTCATATGTCATGGCTTTAAGCAAGGAGTTTAGAAAAATGGGCATTTGAAACAAATTAATTACATGTAAGGAAATGTGTGCATGGGTGTGTGTGTTGGGGCCAAGGGCGTGGGGATAGTTTTTGGGATGAGGCTTGTGTGAAGTTTAATTCCCCATCTATGAGGAAAAAATTGAGCTAGGCACTGACCTTTGATTAAAGAGAACTATTCACTTTGGAACCATTAACTTAATATTGATCTCACATTTTTATATCACATCCGAAAATAGCAAAGTCTAGATACAAGTCATTTCCCATCACATGTCCTCTTTGGGTTTGCAAAAGTGGGTGGGTCTGTAATAAGAGGCACACTGGGGGAGGAAAGGCACGGATTCAGCCACATTACTCTAGAAGCTTGGGGTTGACACTAAGTCTCTAGTGTTACTTTAAAAGAGCCAAGGTTGTCTAGGGTCCATTATTGGTCATTACATTCCCAAGAGTCAGGGCCTTGGTCCTCCTCTTCTTTTACAACCATACAGTGAAACCCAGACTATGGGTCACACGGGCATTTATTTCTACCTTAACTCTCTATACCCATTTGATTAATTAACTCACAATTGTGTGTATAAATATATTTCATACATTAATTTCTAAGTCGATTACAAAATCAGATGTGGTTTTTTTCCTTATGCGTCTGTTAACTGGGATAATTAGATTTTTTTTTTTTGAATCACAAAATTTACACAAAGTTGCCATTGTTAGTAAGGCATCTCTCTCTCTACTCCCTCAACATTTTAAAGTAGAAATGACAAGTTAAGAAATTAGTTTGGTTCTTCTCTTCTTTCACTTCTGCATCTTGCCACCTTTAATAGTTGTAACATGGTGAAAGAATCCAAATTGGATTCTTTATTTTATTTATTTATTTATATTTATAAAATAAATAAATAAATCCTGAGTGTGGGTCTGATCTGTGTTTCTATTACTTGTATTAGTTTTAGTAAATCAAGTACCCTCTTTAGGTCTCAGCATGCTCATGTGTAAAATGAGGAAGCTGGACTAAACCTCAAAAGTCCTTTTCAGCACAAATTCTATGAAACTTGTAGTTACTTCCATTTTATGGTGCTTTGTGAAATGCCCTTGTTTAGTGAACAATTCAGGCCTACATACTTCTGAATCATTTTTCAATAGCCCTGGTGCTCCCAAGGGAGGGAAAAACAATAACAAATGAACAGATTATTTGCTCATCATAATACACCTTTTGAAAATGTCAAATGCTCGGACACTATGTTTAAATACTGAGGTTCTATTTTAACCTATGGCTTTACATTGACATATTCTTCCTTTTCTTTATCCTTTCAATTGTTTTCTGATGATAAAATCAATACATTGTCATTATAACTAATAGCCTACAAAACACACACTGAAGAGCATAAGAAAGAAAAAAGTAATTACCTTTAATCTCACTATTCCAGAGATCCATTATCAAAATTATTCCTCTGGGCCCACCTGCATGTGTGTGTGTGTGTATGTAATAGAATTTTCGAATATTAGATGAATTGTGCTTTCAATACTGTTTTGTAGCCTACCTTCTTTTATATAAATATTATTAACGTTTCCATGTTAATGAAAATAAAATCTATGTCATTATTTTAATTGCTACAAGCTAGTCCAATGTTTGAACATGCCACGATTTATTTAACCAAGTAATATATTGTTGGACAATTTAGCTGTTCTAATGTTTGCTATTATAAGCAACTTTGACATAAACATCCTTTTTCTTTAAATACTTGTCTGGTTATTTCCTTATATTCTATATACTTTAGACTTGTACATTTCATTTTTGTTGTTGTTGTAGAGAGTAGATTTACTAAAGTATTTTTATCTGTACCTGGTCCTGTATAATACCCTATGATTCAGTTCTTGATTCCTACTTCCTGAGTTACTGTTCCTTACATCTACAACCTCTACTACCTTGTACTTCTACTAGAGGCACACCCCTGCCCTTCTCAGGGACTCAAGCATGCGTTCCCTACCTTGATGTTGCCCCAGTAGTATGGTTGTCTGCCTTGGCTTCTAATCTCTTTTTCCCTTTATATTTACTCGCATCATACTAGCAGAATCTTCTACTCCTTTGGCTATATGTATTTTCCTTTCTTATTCCCAATAAAATATTTAGGACGATGCTTATGTATCATCATATGAACTGTATAGCTTTATTTTTTCCATATTCTTGGGTGTCAAATGGATCTAGTCTATGCTGTTAATACTTGAATGTTGTACATTTTATAGTTTTATATTATATTTATATATAAAACAATTGTAGTCAATCCTTTGCTCACTTTATTTCAGACTTAGTCTATATGCATTAATTTGGATTAATTTCACAATGCAGGGACATGAATACAATCAGGGAAATCCTTTCATATGATGTTGACTACTAGGTTTAACTGGGTTTAGGCAAACAGGTATGCACTTTTGTAGTTTTTGAGATGGCTGAGTAAGGAAAATATAAATAAGCATTCCTGCTACTCAGTGGAGTCATGGTCTCTCAAGTGCATTTTAGCTTCATTTAATTTTTAATCAATTCTATATAAGAATAATTACCTTTATCCTTCCTGCTGATAAAAGCTCATAGTTGTGAAAAGACAGAAGCAATAATCTTCTTATCTAATATAGCAGTGGATAATTTTTGTGCTAGAGTAGGATTCAATGTTCAGGGCCTATGTCCGGCCTAGGCCCAGATAATGAACACAGAGTTCAAGTTAGCAACATGCACCTTAGCCAGAGCTTGAAAGCATAAAAACCAAGGTAGACCTCCAATAGAGGTGATACATGATAGCCATTCTGGACAATATTCCTGGAAACAGGATAATCAACCAGTTCAGAAATTTCAGAGAAACTAGAGAGGAAAAAAAAATGCAAATATCCAAGGATCAAGTAGAATGACCCAAATCGAGCTATCTGGAAAACTCTGCGGAGAAGGACAGAGAAAATAATAGTGAGAAATATGAGGGGAAGAGGGAAAGACAGGGTTGACCAATTCCTGGAAGTTGTGATTAAAGGGAAGGAATAAAGAGAGAAATTGGAAAGATAATAATAATAGTAATAATAATAAGTGCCTGAGTGGCTCTGTCAGTTAAGCGTCCTGATTTTAGCTCAGGTCTTGATCTCAGGGTTGTGAGATCGATCCCTGCGTCCAGCTCTGTGCTGAGCTCAGAGTCTACATGAGATTCTTTCTCTCCTTCTCCCACTGTCTCTCCCCCTGCTCACTCTTTTTCTTTCTCTAAAAAATGTCTTTAAAAAATAGTAATAATAAACATCACAAGAAAAGGCAAGCTAAGAGACAGATTTGAACCATAAATTTTACCTTGTCTTACAGCTAGTATTTATTAAGATAAGGTCCTGTTACAAATCCCTAGGGCAATGGTTAAACTGTGCCTAACAGGTTCAACTGGTTGAGCTGAGGTGTTTAGGTTCTGCTGGTGTATCATTCTGGCTTGGGAGTGAACATATTTCTACACATACGTAGCACCCAACATTATTCCTTTGTAAAGTATGTTTACACTTGTCTTTTTCAACTTCATGAAAAGTGAAAATAGCTGCTAAGAACAGAAGGCAGAGAAGAACAGTAATGGAGCTGATGACATGGTGTCTATTCCTGTGAATCACTGAGTTAGAAAGGTTAATTCCAGGACCTAAAATATATTTACGAAAGATTATGAGACTCTGGAAGAGTGCTGTAATCTGAGGAAACTGTTTCCATCAGGTCTTTGTGACACACTGCAAACCATTTGATGAAATAGGACATTCTCCTTCCACTGTGCTAATCCTAGCCTCTCCCTTTGACTTGGAGAAGCAGAGGTTAGCGGGATATAACGACCGATGGCAACAACAAAGATGCTCTTGGGGGTCACCTTGAGCAGATAATACAATAGGTTTCCTTGTAACAGTTTTGCAGGTGACTAAGCTCACTTAGAAAGAAGAGCCTTTTGGGGAAAGATAGACTTGGCAGATATTTCTGTTTGATAACTACATCTGACTCAATGGCAAGGGGCATATCTCTTTTGGGGGAGTTTCCTTATATATTTGGGGTTTATCCTGAAAGATAAAATGTCATGCCTGAAGAGCAGGGGCCATTGCAATCTAAAGGCATTGTAACGTGGGTGTACATGGATTTACCAAAGTTCTATTTGTAGCCACAGACACAGGTAAGTTAGGTGATCTTGGCGTTACATATAGAAATATACCAAAGGGAAGACAGAGGTGCCTCAACTATCATGTGAATTGTTTTGTGACTGTGGAGAGTTTCCAATTTGGGACATTTCATGGTGATCTAGATCAATCTAAAGTTCATTTGGAAGTTTAAATGATATATGGGTAATACGATGGAGTCCAAGCCAGCCAGAAGAGCCTAGTTCAGGACACCAAACTGGGGTTGTATAGTGAGCCCATACTTTTTTTTCATAAATTCCCAGGATAGTCTCAGAAAGGGAGCAAAGTCAACAACAGTCAACTAAAATTTTCCCAAGTCATATAAATCCAGACCTTGGAGCCCTGAAAGAGGCCTGCTTTCTCTCTGACGGAATAGAGTATCACTAGCCTGCACCACCCAGAATGAACAATTTTTGCTCCCAATCAGCATTCAGAACATAACTGTGATGTCTCCACATCAAAGTTGGGACAAAGGAAGGAAAATTGATATTTTGTCTAAGTCATCAATTTGTCTATGCCTTAGGAGAAATCAAGCCTGGTGGGCAAAGCATAGAAGCTAGGAATGAGACGAAAGAGGACAAAAACAACTTTGCATAACAAAGGACCCTCTTCCTAACTGCAATATAATTTCCAAAAGTTTCCTCTGCCCCAAATTAAGATAATAACTTATCTTAAACTGATGTGTACTATTTTATCTTTGAGATATACAGTTTTTCCTTGGGAATGCATACATCTGGATGTTTGAATGTGTTTTGTCCAAGAGCTATCCCTCAGCAGGAAAGAATATCAAAATACCAAATCTGGATGGGGCAGGGAGAGGAGCTCTAAAATCCATTCTAAATTGAAGATTTCTGTGAAACATTTTGTCCAGTTCCTTCTCCTTTGCTCAAGCTCCTACCAAACCCCACAGGTTGTTTTGCCAGATTGCACAACTCTGATATTGGAATCAAACTGCCATGGAGAATGATCCTGGTAGAAACGGGAGTGGTGAGTGTCCTGTGGAAGAAGATAGTCACCAGGTAGGATTTTCCTAATGAGATACACATTTGCACCATAAGAGAGGAGACTCACCTTCTTTCTCTTAGGGTAACCACAAAGAAAGAAAACAAAGTCCTACACTCAAGTGTTCTCCAGAGGGAACACTATGATAGCTTATGCTTCTTTTATCTTCAGCCCTTAGATTACAGGAAAGTCATCCTAACATCTAATTTCCAGGTCTACATTACCCCTCAATGTTGCAATTTCCTTGGGTTATCCCCCAAATTTACATTAATTCCATTACATATTAAAACCCACTGTTAGGGGGCACCTGGGTGGCTCAGTCAGTTAAGCGTCTGCCTTCAGCTCAGGTCATGATCTCGGGGTCCTGGGATGGATCTCCGTGTTGGGCTCCCTAATCAGTGGAGAGTCTGTTTCTGTCTCTCTCTCATAAATAAATTTTTTAAAATAAATAAATAAAACCCATTGTTAGAAGTTAGTGCACTGGCAAAAATACTCTTGAAAGAGCAATGCTAATTCTGTAGTTCTAGGCAGAATCTACAGCAAAGAGAACAAGGTGGGCAGGAGAGTGCCCTTGAGGAAGCCAGTGTCAGGAGAGAGGCAGATGATCCCATATCCCACAACTCTCTGTTGTCCAAATGCTCTATTTGAAGGCTGTCCTTGTCCTAGGAAGGGTTAGGTGTGGGGTGGGTAGGGAAATTTAGATCCCATCATTTGGTGGCGGAGAGGCTAATTAACATATATTTGGGTTACATAAAAATGAGTTGCATAAATGAAAATTTTTAATTAAAAAATGTTTATAACAGTATATACATATTTCAACAAATATTCAGTGCAACTCGATATTAATTTGGAAAGCAAGGTGCTTGAAATATCCTCCCAAAATCTTTACTCTGGAGAACATATTTGACACAATTATATTAAAGATGAAATTTTATCATATAGTTTCATATTACTCTGTAGTAGTTTCATGCGGTTTCTTTGCCTGCCCCTTCCCACCCCAAATTGTAAGTCCATTAGCTCACAACTACTGCAAAATTATGTGACTGGATTTTGTTGCTGTCCCACATTTAAATGACTTCTCATAGTCAGACATCAAAAAGGACCCACTCTTCAGGTAACAATGGTAGAAATGAGTCACCCTAATTCTTAATTTGGGGGGATAGCAGCATCTGCTCTATTTTTCACATCAGTGGTAGTTTGTTTCTTTCTTTGCTTGTTTTTAAGGATTTTATTTATTTATTTGATAGGAAGAGAGAGCACAAGCAGGGGGAGTGGCAGGCAGAGGGAGAGGGAGAAGCAGGCTCCCCACTGAGCAGGGAGCCTGATGTGGGGCTCGATCCCAGAACCCTGGGATCATGACCTGAGCTGAAGGCAGACGCTTAACTGATTGAGCCACCCAGGCACCCTGTGTCAGTGGTAGTTGTGTGGTAGAACCATGAATAACTCACAACGTGGAATTGATTCAGCCATCTCAGAATACCCTCAATTCATATAGCCTATCATAAAATAGCTTCTATGAATTCCCTTCTATGTGATCTTAGGATCTCTAAATCAGTGGTCACTCATAAAGCTAGATGCACTAAAGCACACGGCTGTCAACTCAACCCTCCCTTTTCTCATCTGATAGCCTTAAAATTGTGATCACTTATTATCACTCTTCCTAGATCAGTGGGGAAATTGTGGATTTTGTAAGGAAAAAAAGTAAGTGAGCATTTGTGTATTTGAGACTATGAATGTCAGATTTTGAGGTCTTTGAGGTTTCAGACACATACGGATGGCTCCCAACTCATGATGGTTCGACTTAGAATTTTTGGCTCTATGATGGTACAAAGGCGATATGCATTCAGTAGAAATCATACTTCAAATTTTGAATTTTGATCTTTTCCCAGCACAAGTCACAGCTCCTAGTCAGCCACACAAACATGAGGGTGAACAACTAATACACTCACAACCATTCTGGACCCATACAACCATTCTGGTTTTTGGTGGTGGTGGTGGTGGTGGTGGTGGTGGTGTTTTACTTTCAGTACAGTACTCAGCAAATTACATGAGATATTCAATACTTAATTATAAAATAAGCTTTGTGTTAGATGATTTTGCCTATCAGCAGGCTAATGTAAGTGTTCTGAACATGCTCCCTTTGATAAAAAATTAATAAAAGAGTCATTGGAATAAAGGCAAAAATTATCACCTTCAACCTTCCAGATTTTAAGGGTACAAAGCCTAGTGGTACTAAGATTTTTACTGAGATAAGTAAACTTTACCTTCGTGAGTCAATTGCATATGAATAAAATACGACACCACAGCTATTGGTTCCCAATGGGAAATCGGCAGTAAATTGAAAATTAATTAGTAAATTAATTGAAAGTCTTCTGAACTAAACTCCTTTATTTCTCTTTTGAATTTTGCTTGGGGATAGCCACAAAATCAGGCATATTTTGGCACCAGATTTTTGTTATGCCCCTCATTTTTGAATCTCTAAATAAAACATAATAGATCTCATATTCTGTGTGAAAAGAGAAGGATTGTTTTTTTCTCCTCCGCTGCCCCCCACCTGCCATAGTAACCAAGCACCACAGTCATGGATTGGGCAATTCTCCCTATTAAAAACATGGTTTTTGAAAGAGAATGCAGGCTTGTCTCCCTGGCAACATCACCAGCAAGAAGTTCTCACGTGATTTATGAATTTAAGAGACAGCTGAGAGGCAGATTTCAGATTTGAAGGTAGTCATCTGATTGAGAAGGCAACTTGCTTAAGTCTCATCTGACACCAAGACTAAATCTGAAGTCTATCCAGACAAATTACAAGCGATGTTTGGGTTTGTGGAGGATACAGGGGACATTAGATGCAAATGTTCTGCATCTTATTTAAGCCACAGCAGGTACTAGACCTCACAGACTTCAATATTTGTTTCTAGCTGTTTGAATTTAAAATTAAAACATTCTTTTTCTCTCTTTTTGTGTGCATACTTACTCCCTTTTCAGGCAAATACTACTTCCTGAAGGCCTACTCTGATGTACATCTTCACTCTCTCATCTCCCAACCGAGACATTGTTCTGTAATTATAATCTTTTCACTCCCCTTAGAACATACAGTACAGTTTATAAATATGTATTTGTTTGCCATTTGCTGTCACCCTCCTCAGTTATGATTTTAGGCTCTCAAAAATATATGTTGAACTTAAGCATAATAATGAGATAGTAAAAGATATACTCATTCCTTAATCTTCAACCCTTTTGTTAACCATGACATAAACATTCATATAATCCAACTTCTATTCCAACATAATCACAGGAAAAACCTGGAAATCACTAATAAATACACAAAAGCATGCTCCATGTATTTACGTCATAGTAAATTGACTATATACTTCCTAAACATGTTCTAACGAAGTGTAAATAGGCACTTGCCTTATTGTTTGGGAATATTCAAATCTTCTATAGAATACAAAAAAAATGGAATGGCTATAACTTAGACGTATTAAGAAAAAGCAATTCATAAGATAGAGTAGATCTAGATAAAGGAGAACAGAGGAGTGCTAACTATAGGTGTTAAAAGATAGAAGGCACAAGTGAGTACTAAATATACAAAAGGCATATGGGGCTCTCAATTTGATCTTCATGAGGTCTTAAATCAGCCACTCACTGGTGAAACTCATTCCCATCTCTCATGTCCAAGACAGACACACAAAACCTCAGGCTTATTGGCAAGTTTCATCTACAGATCAAATGTACTTGGCCCTGCATCTCTCTGATTATGCAGTATGTTGTGGTGGTCTCAGTCTTACCTGACCACATTTATCCATCTGCTTTTTAGATATGGCAATTTTCAATTTTTTCTTAAATTCTAAAAGTCCATTTTCCCATCTGTCATCAGACTCTAGGCAGGAGATACTGGAAAACAAAAGTACAAGGTTTAAAAAAAAAAAATGCACCTCACTGTGATGGCCAGCTCATAATTACTCAAGCCCATAGAAAATGAATGAGCATCAGAGGTACAAATAGCAGAAAATTACATTTTCCAATTCTCTGCACGATAGGCCTGAGAGATGGGCCAATAAGGATAGACTACTGAGTTCCTTCTTAAAAGCCAAACTCCCAAGTGCTTCTTGAAGCTGTCCGTCTTCAGTTCCCCACTTTCTCTTATTCTCCAATTTGCATTCTATGGGGAAAAGGATTAACAAAGTATAAATTATATACAATCTTTGGCTCTTGGTTCAAACTCCCTGCCACTGTCCATAGAGAAAGGTTAAGTACTCTTTCATATATACAACAAGTTTAAGGAGGGCAAATATAGTGTTTGGTGACTGTCCTGTTGAATTTCTTACCATATACATTCAAATTAAGGAATAATGGATATCCTACAAGAAAAACGACTTCTGGGGGCTATCTGGGTGTCTGATTTGGGCTGCATGTGGTGGTCACAGGAGTTACAGTGTGTACAATAGGCAGGAGTTACGCAGGTAATATAGCAAAGGTTATTCTTCCTAACAATCACAAGAATCCATTGTTCGATTTCATCTAACTCCCTTCCCTGGAGGAAATGCTTTCCTAAATGATATAAAAGGACTCCCTTCAACAGTATTTAGTCTCCCTTTCTCACCTCCAATCCAAATCCTATCATACCGTGAAGATATTAATGATCAATTATTTTATATAAACCCCATATTTATCTATATACCGTTAAAGGATTGTTTCATCATCTGTTTGCTATATCTTAAGACAGCTGCTTTCTAGAGTGTTTTCTTGAATCAGCAGTTCATGTTTCCATTTGTGGTAAGAAAGAAGAAAAGTACTTATGAAACAACCATGTTGCCACAAATGCACATATAAACATGTCATAATTACTTACAGAACTTTGGAACATCTTAGAAAAGCCATGCCTTGGGCCATGAGAGAAACCAAGCCTAATTATATGCTAGCTGACTATTTAAAAGCTTTAAATGCCCCAAACTTCAAATATTTGCTTGGATCTTGGAAGACTCCAGAAAGAGCCAAAGTACTTTCTATGTAAATAGCCAAAAACCAGTGAGAGCCTCAAACAGTACTCTGTGCATGGCTTCTCAGGAATGTGGTAACAAAAGAACAGAATCCCAGCACACTGAACTTTCCTGTAACCTATTCCAAAGCTGTTTAGTAATAATTTCACCAAAAACTGACCAAAATACCATAGCATTTTAGAATTGGAAGAAAACTTTCTGATAATCTCTCCAAACACTTTATTCTGCCATTGAGCAAATTTAGAAAGAGAAAGGATAGATGATGCTCACAGCTCCAATAGATATTTAAACCACAGAGCCATAGCTTTTAGATTCCTCACCCAAGACGAACACTCACACGCAAACACACACACTCACACACACAAACATGTCTCTAATTCCAGGGGCTAATGGAAGCAACTGAATGGATGGGCAAGAGAGTCAAAGAGAGGTTTGATGTACTGATTTGCTTAGCACTGTCTCAGTTCTAGCACCCTAAGTCTGGGTTCCAGGAAACCCCTCAGTCCCAGGCAAACCAGGATGGTTGGTCACCTTAATTTTGAGTTAATAACCCCAACAGATATGGGGGTTCAGGATTTTGCCCGTAGCTCCTTGATCCCCTGTAGTATCAGTGAAAGGGATAAAATAAAGCTACAAGTTTTCTGGTGGAGCTTAAGGATGGAAGTCTTTGGGAAAAGGATTCCTTTGCTCAGCAATGCACATGGTAGTAAATCAATACCAAATGAATGAAAGATTATTCAATGAGTAAGTCCAGTAGTCATGTGAAAAATTATCTTAATACAATGGTAGCTTCTAGGTCTAATACCAGGAAAGTGATAAGCAGAAAAATGACCTCTCAAAATGTCCATGTCCTAACCCACATCCATCTGTTTATACACACACAAACACACATACACCACAAGGTGGAATTAAGGTTGTATAATTAAGGTTGCCAATCACCCAACTTTAAGATAAAGTGGTTATACTTGATTATCCAGGTGGGCCCAATATAATCACAAGGATCCTTAAATGGGGAAAGGAGGAGGCAGATAGAGGGTGAGAACCAGAGAGATGGCACTGTGAGAAACTCAAGCTGCCATTAATGGTTTTGGAGATGGTAGGGGGCCATGAGCTAAGGAACAAGAGTTGGCTGTAGAAGCTGGAAAAGGCAACAAGGATTTTCTTCCAGAGCCTCCAGAAAGGAGCACAACCTTGACTTTAGCCCAGTGAGACCCACTTTGAATTTATGACCTTTAGAAACGTAAGATAATAAATTTGTGTTATTCTAAGCCACTAAGTTTGTGCTAATTTGCATATCCAGGATTCAAGTAGTATGCTCTACCCTATCTAAACTGTATTAACTCATTTCACCTCTTTCCCCTTTCTTCTTACTGTGTTTTAAATACCTTTAATAAACCATGTGATTTGAGCATTTTAGTTTGGCCTATGAGCTATTCTTTTACACCTGGAATAGTATATGAGTTTCCTATCATTACTGTAACAATGTTCATATATCTTGCCCTTCTTTCTGCCACATCAGTGTCCAAACCACTCCAATGGTGTATTAAGAGAATTAAAGCTGAAATATGAACAAAATGTCCTGGATTGAAGTGATCTTGTCCAATGATGCATATTGGCAAGACACAGGGACAATTATACCTGGCCATAGCTGGTGAACAATTAACCTGGTGAACCACCATCGGTTTCATTTGTGTTTCTTGGGTAGAAGCCACATGAGAACAAAATGGTGTCACCAATAAGTGGCCAAATCAAGACCTCATATATATTGAGTGTTCATGTATATTTAGTGTACCCCATATTTAGTATCTCTTGTATGTTTTGTGTATCACAAATAGTGCTAGGTGACTCATGTATATTTCAGTAACTCATGAATATTAATTATCTCTTAATCCATCTAACCTTTTTAATACATGTTCTACTTACTATTTATACTTAACACATTTTATGAGTTTCATACAGCTTATCTGGTTTTTTTAGAGCAGAATTGGGTATTCTCAAAGAAAAGAATAAATGTACATTATGTCAGTGAAGAGAATGAACAAAATCATGAGGTGTTTCAAGGTTGACCCAGTACAGTGGCATCCTGAAGATTTGCCTCAGGTCTAGTAAACATGCCTACTATTGTCATTACTCTGTATTCCTCAAAGGGCAAGTTTATAGGAAAACTTTTTTTTTTTTTTTTTTAAGAAAGATGGAACTTTTCTTCAAATCTAAAAATTCACCTGATCTCTCCCACGGAAAACCACTACTTAAGGCTAAACCTTGGTCCCTTTAATCATTGGAAACTCCTGTTATTCATAAAGGAACATGCCTCCCCGATCATCATGCTTCATACTTTGTGTGGAACCATGGGACAGTACAAAGGACCAGGCTCTGAATTTCAGGAGATGGGATACCTGTCCACCACTGTGCTCTGTGTAGGTCTATGACAATAGGTTATTCACTTCAATATTCTGAACCCTGTTATCCTCCTTAGACAGTCAGACTTGAGAACTTTTCTAGGGCCATGTTCAATCCTATAAACTAATTGCCATCACCGACTCTCCCCTGTATTTGCCTAAGTGCCCGTAGTTTGGGTCTCTGACACTGCTTTTCCTGAGTGCCTTAAACACACCAAAATTAAATTCATAACCAAAAATGAGTCTCACAGTCACATAATTCCATATATGACAAGACAGAAAATAACTGATTCAACATTTTACCTTTCTACCACTGAAATATGGTTAATTTAGCCTCTTTGGTCTTTAAAATCAAAATGTGGATCATAGTACAGGTAGCTAGCCGATCTTAAAAAAGAAAATCAACAAACAAAAAATGTCCAAGGGCGCCTGGGTGGCTCAGTTGGTTAAGCGACTGCCTTAGGCTCAGGTCATGATCCTGGAGTGTCTGGATCGAGTCCCGCATCGGGCTCCCTGCCCAGCAGGGAGTCTGCTTCTCCCTCTGACCCTCCCCCCTCTCATGTGCTTTTTCTCTCTCATTTTCTCTCTCTCTCAAATTAATAAATAAAATCTTTAAAAAAAAAATGTCCAAAGATTAGCCCCAAGCAGCCATCTAGAGAAAGGTCTGCAACTGACGCTTTTCATATAAATGGATACACATTATCTCCTTGACAAGGGCAGTTATGCCAAAGCTTTATTTGTAGTTGTGTTTTTTCTCACCGTTGAATCATTCTCTGCCTAGCTCCTAAGCTGCAGTTTAAAACCAATTCCTGTTCTGTACCTAAGAGTATCTGCTCGCTGGACTCTAAAAATTACTCTGCCAGGTCTTTATTCAAATGAGTCTTCTTGAAATTAAAACATCTTTTTTCTTTCCAAAAATAAATAAATAAATAAATAAAACATCTTTTTTTCTTTTCTTCTTCCTTAAGAGCTAGTATTATATAATCCCTCAAGGTTTTTCTTTTTGATTCATTCTTCTACTCTCTGAATAGACCAATCTCTAAAAGCTGAAGGTCAGAAGCCGACAAATATCCCAGCGAGGATTTGGGGGGTAGGAAGCCAATGAGAAGACACCCAGGAGCCTGCACACCACGCGCCCCTCTGTTTCATTGCAGCTGGTATCAGCCTGCTCTCAGGTGGCGCAAATCACATGGTATGAGTGCGAGATCTGAAACCTTGCCGAACTGCATCCCACTGGTTTTCTTTGCCCAACTCAGAGCTCAGACTCCAACCCACTACTCAAAAAGACTGAAAACAATAAATTCATTTAAGCCCTAATTTACAAAAAAAAAAAAAATTATGAAAAAATACACTCCCTGGCTCCCCTTCTTCCTCTCAAAGGCAGAAGACAAAAAGAAATTCCAAATGATACATACAATGAAAAGAAAGATCAGTGCTACCCCCAGTTTGCCTCAATTTGGCTACATTTCCCATGTTAAATTGGGTATAATATATCCAACCAGTACACGCCTTTGTTATTCCTGACACCCTTAGTGATAATTTTAAAACATTGCCAAAAAGAACTTGCGCACGAGTTTTCTTTATATAAAAGAGCTTCTTTACATAAAACATAGTTTGTCTGTTTCTATAGGAACTTTACACTTTGACAAAAAAAGGCATCATCAACATTTGCCTCCTCCAAACATTAGCACAAGCTAGAAATCCCAGCTCTGTTCCTTTAAAAGTCTTTTTCTAATTTGTATAATATTTCTCACCCCACCTTTATATTATCTTTCAGTTGTCAAGTTCTCACCAGTAGAAATGTGGATGACATCAGAAACACACACATATATATAAATATATGTATATATAAAATATATATAATCATGTCATCATATATATATATATATATATATATATATATAT
>NW_027397063.1:108175749-108208117 GCF_003265705.2 Callorhinus ursinus
ATATATATATATATATATATATATATATATATGTATGTATCTCCATATCCCTGAAAATAAATCTGTGTCTTGTGGTTTTCTGCAGTCATTGACTGTCACTTGTACCAGGGTAAAGGTTTCTGATGCTTCTGATATTTCTGTCTTAGAACTGCAAAGTTAAAAATGAGCAAACACCACACATTCACTTTGCCTTTTAAGATTTTTTCTGGCACAGGATCAAAGAGAGGAGGAAGAAAAGCCCAAGATAAGGCTTAAAACTATGAAGCTAGCACAAAAGCACCAGAATTGAAAAGTCTGTTTGTAGTCGAAATAACTCTGACAACTGCTGCAAGCCATGGAAACAAGGCCTCGGGTATAGTTTGAGTTTCAGGAATGAAAGGGAAGAACAGATGTTTCAGGTACTGAAGATGTATTTAGAATCTAAACTCTCCTCATCTTCCTGAGAACTGACCTTTAAAAAACCCACATTGCTACACACTTTGCTTGAAGTAGTAAATAAAACCTCAGAAAGGGGAGTTAGTCCATGGAGTGTGTGTCTATTGGAACTACTTTTGCAATAAAAAGAGGAAAATAACATAAGTTAATAGATAAATCACGTGCCACTTAAAGAGACGTGATTTCAGGCTCTGCAAAGACAAGTATAAAAAGATTTTTTTTTCGAGAGAGAGACTGCTTCATAAACAAAACATGGGCTTACCCAGCACTGCCCAGGCGCCAGACATCTGTCACTTCACAGATGTCCCCTCAATAACTCACCCAAACACACTGCTCCTCTCCAGCCCACAAAGACAATGAGCTCACACTGATGAATCTGCTGCAGTGTCTGGGGAAAGACTTTACTGCCCAGAAGTCAGAATAGTAATTAGGATTTACCTGAAACGATTTTTTTTCCCCCTAAATGACTTTTTCTACATGCTTCCCAATCTACCTTTGCAAATTTGCCATATGAGTCTACAGGTACGTTGAATATTTAAGGCTTTAAAAGTAAATCAGAAAAAAAAAAAGGTAAATCAAGGGTAGCAGGCACTAGATTTGTCTTAGTAGATTTGCAATTTTGCGTAACCTCTCCATTGCTATGTTTTGGGTTCATGGAGTCATAACTTCAATATCCAAAACAGTAATTAGCTTACCTTTTAAAACACAAGAAGCTAGGCTAGTTAATCATTTACAAAAGAAACAATGTCCCACATTACTGCAAGTCTTTGAAAAATTGGACTTGATTCACTAAAACAAATTCTAGGCAACATACATAGAAAAAGTAATTCAGCTTGTAAAATGCTTTTCTCAGATCGCTTGTAGTTATATCAGATACTTTTATCTCTTAAAAAAGAAAGTATGTTTTCATAGATTGAGCCCACAATGATATCAGTTCTCTGAACACTGCTGCTTTTAAGTTTCTGGAAGCAAGATGCAGTTATGAGTATAAAAGTATATACCTTGACTCTCTATGTACTATAAATATTAATCAGAAATTAGATTAAGTTAAATGTGAGTGTAAGGACTCATGTGTTTAAAGAAAATGTGTTTGCATGAAGATATTCATAAGTAAAAAGATGTATATTTCTGCACATGTGTGTATAGAGAGACATGTTTTTATAATACATGTGATGGTCAATTGGCAAATATAAACAAGGGCTATAAATCTTCCACCTTTAGGATAAATATTTGGAACTTCCACCTCCAGACCTCAGTTCTAAGCTAGAATTGGAAACTCTGACGTATGCTGGCCAAGTGTCATCTCCTTTCTGCCCCCCTGATGGCTGGGATTTCCCAATCATGTAGAAGTTAACAAATGAGAGACTTTCTAAAACAGCTGAGTCAGCAAAGAAGGGACAAGCTTTTGTCGCTTTAACCAGTTTCTTGGATTAGACCTTTGAAACCCAAAGTTAGGTTCTTTCACTTTCTATGTTAGTTTACCCAAACTAGTGAAGAATTAGTTGGAGAACTGAGAGAGGTTTCAGCATCCTATACACGGTGTTTATTACTTTCCTTTTCACAAAAGGAAATTGACAATGTGCCTTGGATTTGCTTAGTGATGGTGTAAGATTTCTACAGATGATGAAGACAAGTCTGGAAGCTTGATTCATGGGCAGATAAGCAGATGGACAAGTTGTAGGCATATGTCTTGGACTTCCAACTCATGGAGCTGCTTTACTTTGGAGTGGCTTGGTCAAATTCTTCCCCCAGAGCCCTTGAAACCAGCCATGAAACTCCATCCCAGGCAGAGTTTATATTCTCATTTCCCCATGCAGACGACTTTCAATTTTTCAATCTTCTGGGTCATCTGCCTTGAAAACGAGTTTGCACAGTGTTATCGGTAATTTACCTTTGGACATTCTCTCAGCCACATCTTACATATAACATTTTTGGTTATCCTTATCCTTGAATATTATCTTAGAAAGTTGGAAAGAAGATTATAGACTAAGAATCACTTACAGACATAGCAAGATATATATTCAAAAGCATACTGACTAAAAAAGTTTTTGACTGTCACATTATACAATTCACACTCCACATAATGAGTAATTATAGAATTTTGTTACAGAAAATAGATGAGAAAGGAGGTCCTAACAATAAGTATTATCATAGAAAAAAAAAGCCTCTTTGTCATGGCCAATACTCACAGATATTTTGATAAGAAATTTCTACTGGAAACTAGTAGAGGCATATTGAGAATTACCCATCTATTTGATTTTTCAGGCCTATTAATGTGTCAGTTTATCTAACATGCACACCATTAGTACTATGTATGAGTAACATAAAAATGAAAACTTGAGAAATGTTCTTGAACAGAATATTTAGAAAAGTAATAATAAATTAATTCAATTCCACTGTAAATTATTTTTGAAATCATTATAAATCAACTAAGCAAAGCTTTTTTAAACTATTATGAATATTTCTTATTAATGTAGCACAGTTTAGGCTGATAATGTGTATGGAGGTAGTTTATTTAAAGGACCAAACCATTAGTAAGGCTATTAGTACTTACAAGTAAATGAAATATTAAGTTTTCCTGGAGTGTTTGATATTTACTTATATTAATTTTATATTAGGAACCTCAAATCAGCACTCATGATGAGATACATTAATTAGGGCACATGGTTTTATTTAAACTTCTCAGCAACAGGATATAGTCTGTCTTCTTTCTCTATTACTTATACATAGTCTACTTAGACACTATTAATTCAACAAAAAGTATTTTAAGGTAATGTCTCATTCATTTCTATATTTTCCCCAATACCTAGCAAAATTTTGCACATATTTTGCACAGAAAATACTTTTTTGAGTTAAACTATGTAGAATATTTCTGCATTATTCCAATCAATAGTCATTCAAGAGGAAAAGAAACCACTCAAATCGTGTTTTCTAATAATGCTTCACTGAATTGTGACTGGTTTTCCTTCTAGAGGGAAGTTGTGGAACATCTGGGTATTGCCAGATGCTTCTGTTATAAATAGCGTTAAAGGTTTTCTGTATCTGAGAATTATATGATTATCTCTTTGGGGAGTCTAATTTTATTGTAATGTCTCTGCCGTTCATTTGATGAGTATTCATACTCACTATTAAGACTTATTCTTTGTCACTAGACAACTATTTATTTAAATGTCCCGGCATTAGAGAAACCCAGAAACAGGATAATCACCAAAGCCCACATTCCTTCTATTTCCTATACAGAGGTCTGAGGTCAGACAGCTGTAAGAGAACACCATAGACTAAGTGGTTTAAACAAATCCTTATTTCTCATAGTCTGGAGTCAGAAAAATCCAAGATCAAGGTTCTAGTGGATCTGGTGTTAGGTGAGGGCTTACATCCTGATTTGCAGATGGTCACCTCTTTGTATCCTCACCTGGTTGAGACCAGAGAGAGCTGGCTCTCTGCTCTTTAGTGTCTTAATAAGAACACTAATTCATCATGAAGACTCTACCTTCATAACCGAATTACTTCACAAAGGCCATCTCCATACACCATCATATTAGAGCTTCAAATTACAAATTTTGGAAAAACACAACCAGTCCATAGCAACAGATTAGGAGGGTGTATTTGAGTATTTGGGCCATTTTAAAGTCTCCTATTAAAAGCAAAATATGTTATCGTTTTCTTCCAAGGTTACAGTTTTTATATAAGAAGGAAGACTACTTTAGTAAATCGTTATTATAGAAGATGTTTTTGCATCAAGTCCCTAGAAATGTCTATCAGCCTAATGGATCTTATTAATCCACTTATCCATTAAGTTTCTAGGTTTTTTTCAGTCTTTCATGACTGTTTGGCAATATCTAATTTCATCAAGCAAAATGACAATTTACTATTGATATAATTTCAAATGCTTTTAATGAAAATATGAAAAACAAAGTACATAGAGTCAACAAAAAGAACTATTCAACTACTACCTTTGTAAAATGATGTTGTTCTATGTCCTATCACTTAAAAATTTTTTAAATGAAGTACTGAGAATATTTTAAAGAAATTCATAAAATTTTTAAAGCTGGCAGGGGGTAACAAAGTCATATTTCAACTCATTTATATAACTTTGCCATATTTTTGCTAAATGTCTTAGTAGTTTATGTATGGTTTAATGAATATTGGCCATGCTATTTTCTTTGGGTTTTCTTTTGAAGTGTGTATGTATATGTATGAACACAAGTGTTTTAATTCTTGTCCTTGGAATAAATTACCTTAGATTTGTGTGCATGTGTGTGTGTTTCATTTTGTCCCTTAGTTCCATTTCAAGAAACCCAAAACCCTGATGTGATAAAATTAGTACCACCTCTCGAATTAAGAAAAAAGTGGGTCAGTTTTAAAGAATTTTTCTCTAGAAAAGCAGAAGAATAAAATTACATGACCAAATTATAGATAAATGCTTTTTGAAATGATATGAGCACATTTTATCACTGGCAATTTTTGTCTGTGTGCTTAACACATTTAACCTTATCCAGTGTGTAATACATCACTGTACAAAGAATAAATGTAAAAGACAAGCATCCCCACCGAATCAAGTTTCTTCTGTATCTCCACATTTTGTAACACAGAGCATATGACCACCAGAAGGGATGTTAGATATTCCAAATGATAGGAATAAATCTGAACTGGGAATATGTATTAAAAATTTCATGTATAACTTTAATTTACCCCTTCTGTGTAATCCCCATAGGTCTTTTTTGGGTGGTTGGGATAAGGACTGGGGAGGGGATGTCCTGGGAGTCTCATTTCTGCTTAAAATCATTTATGTTCTAAATGAATCTTTTGGTTGTATCACCCATCTCTCCAAGCACCAGGATGCTCATTTACAAAATGGCAATAGTATCTACCTGCCTCACATTTGGAAAGTTACTATAAAGCCCCAGTAATAGCTGAAGTCCTCGTTATGTTTAATAATTTTAATTTTAAAAGGTTTAAAAACTCGGGGCTTTCCAAATGTGTACCTCCAGTGAGTTTCAGGTGCTTCCAAATATTATAATTTCTAAGCAGCCCTCAGGGTGATCAGGCAGTTCAGAGACAATTGGGAACCACAGGCTGGACCCCCTAGGCTGGACCTAGCATGAACTACATCATTTTACTTGACATGCTCTATAACTAGTGAAATATTTTCTTTATACAATAAAAGGAACTAAAATAAGGATAAAAAGCACTGATTAAATTCATTTAATTCTCACAATAACCTTACCAAGTACATACTATCATTATCCCCATTTTATAGACATTTATCTTAAGGTTCAAGAATATACAGAGTTAAGTGAATGACAAATTTTAAAAAGATCATTTTATGAAAATATTTTTATTTTTTTAAAAGATTTTACTTATTTGAGAGAGAGAGAGAGAGCGCGCGCATGAGCTGGGGTGAGAGGGCAAAAGGAGAGGGAGAAGCAGACTCCCCACTGAGCAGGGAGCATGACATGGGGCTTGATCCCAAGACCTTGAGATCATGACCTGACCTGAAGGCACATGCTTAACCAACTGAGCCACTCAGGTGCCCCATGAAAATATTTTTTAAAAAGGCAAATAAAAGGATTGCTATGCACCCTCTTAAATAATAGATACATAAGCCAATATCAAGTTTTTTTAAAGCACAAAGAAAACAGAACAGTTAGGCTTACACCAATCTCTGTTAAAGCTGCGTGATATGGAAGTTACATGACCGCCCTTTGCAAGGGGCTAGATTTGATGACTTCTTTAGTATCTCCTTAAATCCTCTGCTTTATTGAAATGTGATCAACCATAACCTAGCCAATATGGTGATTCCTCCAAAGGAATGTAAATATATATCCCAAGATCTACAGTTGACTGTCAACAATAGGCTCTGTAGATGAAATACAAATAAGCAATTCTGAAAAATGGGGAAATGATGCTGGCCTATTATTTTTCTAAAACAAGTTTATGTTTTAATTTTTTTTTCAAGTTGATAGGTTATAGTTCTAATGTTACCTGAAGAATCCTGTGTTTCTTCAAAGCCAACCTCAGGGACTTGGCCTCAAGGCCATGGATAATCTGATCTCCAACTCACTTCCTGCCTTACTTTATCTCCTCATTCTTGAACTGTCATCGAATTTAAAAGTCAAATGGCAAAGTGAGGCTTTTTTGAATTCCTGTTGGGAAGGATGGAGAGTATAGGTTTCTTTTCCGATTTCAATGATAAACTCCTAGAAAGCAGGAGCATGCATGTAGCTTTATAGATTTCCATCTTATAACCTAAAATATAACATTCAGTAATTTTTACACACTCAATTATGTGTTTATGCACAGAAAATTTATTCCATAGGTCCTATGTTAGTAACTGGGAAATTAATGGTGACCAGGTCAGATAAAATGATGGCCTTAGGGAAGGCTGCAGTATAGAGAAGTTCCAGTAGATGAAATTCCAATATAGTATTTATCAGTTTATCTCAAAAACAAGAGGAAAGAGAATTTATATGGAGTTGGAAGGGGTCAGCAAAGGGTACGGAGGCATCAGGAAAGCCTTCTCAGAGAAAATCTGTCATGAAATGGAAGTTAGCTAGGTAAAGAGGTTGAAGAAGACATAAAGGAAGAGAAAATGGGAACAATAGGCAAAGAATTGGCCCTTAAAGAGATCAAACACCTTTAGGTAAAGGAAATTAATTCAGTATGGTTGAAGGATAAGTAAATAGAGTCAGGGAGAGTGGTGAAATATGAGCAAAAGAAAGCTTTTTAAGCCATGGACAAGAGTTTGAACTCTCATAGTATCAATCTCAATGAAGATTTTAAGCAACATAGTAACAAAATCAGATACTTAGAACTTGGAAAGATTTCTAGCCGGAGTATGGGAAACTAACTAAAGGCGGAAAAAGCCATGGTTGAGTTTTAATGAGAGAACAATTTCACATTGAACTAGGGCTAGTAGACGCACACAAAAGATATGTAAGAAGTAGAATCAACAGATCTTGGTAACTCATTTGGTCAGAGAGGGAGGGTTAAAGAGTGTTAAGGGTCTTGTAGGATTCTATTTCAGGCATGGGCAACTGGGTGGGTAGTTATCCTGTTTAAATACATATACCTGGAGAAGCAAGTTTTCTATAGGAGATGATAAGTTCAGTTTGGTGTAAATTGATTTGGAAGTACCAATACAAAATGCAATTAGAAATGTCCAATAAGTGGATGGATACTCAGGTCTGGAGCTCAGGAAAGAGACTGCAATCAGACATACAGATTTGGGAGATGTCAACATCCATTTTGCCTTTGAAGCCATGGGAGTCATTAAGCTCATTAGCGAAAAGTGAGATGAGAAAAGGGCCCGGCATTTAAGAGACAAATAGCATCACTGGCACCTGCAAAGAGACCGAGAAGGAACAGCTAGAGCAACAGGCTAAAATCTAGGCAAACATATTGCCCTAGCAATCCTGAAAAGGAAGTGTTTTAAGAAGGAGAAAGGGATGAGCCATGTTAAATGCTGTCAATGGGTCCAAGTGATGAAAACAGCACATTTGTCAAAAAGATGCCATAGGTGACTGTGATAAGAAAAAATTTCAGAGAAATAATGAAAGATGAGAACAGGTGTGGTATCTTTTATGAAATCCTCCGTGAAGAAGGGAGATAAAAATCAAGTAGAGATGAAAGAGAATATGGGACAGAAAGACTATCATTTTTTAAGATAGAAGAGACTTGAGGATGTTTATATGTGAAAGAGAATAGGCAGGAGCAAGGGGGAATTTGAAGCTACAGAGAGAAGGAACATAATCAATAGATCTGTGTTCCTGAGAAAGAATGAAATGGGATCCATAGGTCAGATGGAGGACCTGGCTTGAGACAGAAGGTGGAGTACCTCTTCAACTATAACAAGACAGAAGGTGGAAAGAATGGCGCAAGTATGAGTGAGACTGTGGTTTTAATGGCAAGAGGCTGAGGGAATCCCATCAGATGTTAGCTGATGTTGGCACAAAATGGAAATCAAGGAGAGAAATAAATGCTGGAAGAGTTAAATGGGGAGAGAAAAAATATATAAGGGACAGGAACCAGAGGTTCCCAACTTTTAAGAATAAGAGATCTGAAAAAACTGAGAAAGGCAAGAAGCATGAAGTTATGTTTACACAGTTGAATGATTTATTATGTAATCGGTGAGATTGTGTAGGTGATGGCAAGGAGTGAGAATCTAACCATGAGAGTGCCTTCGCAAAATGACATAGAAGTGCACGTCAATGAGGTAGAGAGAGAAGAACTGAGAATCCCAGATTTTAGATGGTCCATTTCATAGATAACCCAGAATTTACTGTGAGAATTGAAATGACCAGAAAACATGCCCAGAAATTTAAGAATGAGTGCAGAAGCAAAGGTAGATGCAGTCTGTCAATTGGCCAAGGGTCGAGGAACTAAAGACGTGAGTCTGGTTTGGTTCAGCCGCAGGTGCAGCAGTGCCCTGACAGATCAAGGAGGGTCTCTCAGAAGCAATGAGCTGTGGCCACGTGGACTGTGTTTGTACATCTTGCCTAATTGAGCAAATGATTTTCCTGTTTTCATATGAAACAGCAGCAGCTTCTGGTGGCTGGCAGAATGTTCTGGAAGTATTCAGTCATGGGTCTGTTATGATTACATAGTCAGGGTTTAATACACTGGCTCTCTGAGAAGGTGTCCCAGCCTAGAAGTTCCGGGTGGAAAAGGCTGAAGTCCAGAAGGTCATTGCCTAGTCTTTTGATGAAAAGGGTTTCTAGATCAAAGGAAAATTAAAATGAAATTTCAGCCACCATTTAAAGAATTTTCAGCTTTCACAGATTTAAATCAGTCTAAACTACTTCATGTCTACATGTACTGATAGATTTAAACTGCCTGTGTTTGGACTAACAATAAATCAAGACACTTAACAGTATTCCAGACAAAGAGGAGAGGAATCATCAACATGGAAAATGATCTTTGTAAATTATTCAGTACCATGTACAAACAATAATCTGATATCACTTTTTAGCAACTTGGAAAAAGTCCATTATTTTCTCCTCCATCAGAAAAACATTAGATTTAGGAGAAACATTTTTTAATATCCTTTCCCAAAGCAAATTAAATACCATAATTGAATCTTGTGTTAGCCTTTTCAAAGTGTTTATCATTTTTTTTTTCCTTTCTACTGGATGTGTTAAAAACGTAGGGCAAGAATACCTTCTTGATGTCTCAAGGGGGGAATCTGTTGCTAATCTGGAGAGGACAGTTAAATTTGTTAAGTGTGAAGTAAAGATAGTTTGTATTCTCCTCACATTTTTTTTTCCTTTTTTGCCCCTACTGGGTTTATCACCTAAGAATTTGTTAAGTAGAGTGTCTTGTGAACAAGTTTGCACTTATAGATTCTTTGTAAATTCCTAAGGTATAAACATTCTGCTTCTGACTCCAACTGAACTTACCAAACATTAAGAAAATTATCACCCCATCATTATTTTGAAGTTTTCTCTCTACAGGCAGAAACACTGGTTTTACAAATTTGCATTTCCTTTTTCAGCCTGAAAACTGGTCTTGTGAATGTTTTTGTTCAATCAAAGAAATCAATGTCATGTTTTCTATATTTAAATGGTATGTCTTTATAAAAAATTACATGAAAATTTCTTAATGTTTCAAATTAAAATACTCCCCAATTCTTTAAATCTTCAAATATGTAATCAACATATATTTTCTATATCATTTGGAGAGGATGTGCAATGAAGATTTGTCTGGAGCTATAAGAATTAATAAAAATAGAGTTGTTAAATACTTTCAGTCTCCAGAAGGATTTGCCAATCACAAATATGGAGAAGTGTGATAGCTTCATGCTTATCTTTGGGTTATGTACTTCTCACTTCAAACTAATCTTAAGGAATGCCTCTTATTTGAAAAGTCTTCACAAAGGGTACTTTCTCAAAAATCTTCTCACGGTTTGGAAGTGATGGAATCCTGAAAGAAATCTACTTGGCCATAGTGTATATCCCAAACTGTGCACTTCAGTCACACGTCAGAAGCCTAACTAAGTTACAGGGTGTCCTATACCTCATCAGAGAAAGTGGAGGTGGTTCAGTGGTACCTCATATTTGGTGTTCTCAATTTCCCAAGGCCAATCTGCAGAGTATGAAATCATCATGGCTATGTCAAATTAAAGCAGGTCTTTACAATTCACTTTTTATAGGCCAGAATTTTCCTGAACCAGAGAAAAATGTATTCATCTAGCGTAGAGAAGGCCATGCTCATGGCAAATAACAAAGTAGCCCTTTAAAAAAAATCTCTCTCTCTCTCTGCCTTCTCTCTCCCCCTTCATTTCTTCCTTTTTTTCTCTCTGACACATTGACTCAATAGTCAGTGTTCTCTCCCTCTACTGGCAGAATCACTTTGCTTCTTCTTCCTTCTCCAAATAAACCTATAATTGTGTCTGACATCAGTTATACATATTTCAACATAGACTTAAGTTCATAGGTGAACTTTTGCAAAACTTTGACAATTTAGGCACAACCTCCAGATTCTGATTGTGGTCAGAAATTTACAGAGTTAATACATTTTCATCTTTTTGTGAATACTGTAAATATAATTAGCATAGAACAAAGGCATTTGACAGTAAACATTAATACGAACTTTCCCCATAATGGTTCTCTAATATTAACAAATAGTATCTTAGAATGTCAAGTTAACAGTTATTTAGGTAAGTGGGAGGAAATTTAGTGGACAGTTTTGTCTACAGCTCTACAGCTTTCATCTTTGAGACAAAGCGGGAAGATGGGAATCCGTAGCAGTATTTCATACAGTTTTGCCATGGAGGTTCAATAAATGGTATCAATAAATGCTCAGTAAATGGAATCCTTAGAATCATCATTAACAATATTAATGCTTCCCAAGGAAAACAGATGCTCCACAAAGATCAGAAAGGTGTGCCATAGTGAACAAGTATCTAATTCCTGGAATGGTGGCTTGCTTAATAAATATATAATTATTTTTTTGTTCCATCAGGCAAGAAGATGGTAATGTTTTCTTTTATAAATATAACTTACATTCACATGCAAGTTACAGAAATTCACTGCTATGTTTCTGTTACTGTTTTCTAATATTACTGTTTCCTATTATTCTAGTGTATGTCAATCCTAATCTGCCATTCTGAATGGCAGGGGTCATATAAATATTAAAATTGCTCTTCTAATTTTTAATGCTGGCTTTTAAAAGTGACTTAAGTCTTTAACAATATAAGAAATACATTATAAAACATAAAAATAGCATTTGATAATCTCTCAACAATTTAAAAGTAATGATACCCAAAATAGAGGAAAATATGTTTCAATACTACCCAACTCATAAGGAATCTGTCTCCACTGAAATTCAAAGAATATGAACTAGGAAAAAAAACATTACCTCATCTTGATCATCCCCAATTTTATATCCTTCAAGCAATGGACTTCCATCAATTTCTCCACGATTATTTCTTTATGCCAAGGATAAAAGCCTGTTGGAACATTTGCCAAAATCCTTTTCCCCCCAGTTCATTTATTTATTCATTTACAACTTCTTGAACAATGTGGTTTTTTTTTTGATGATGTTTTCTGCCTATAAAAAAATCTATGAAAAGTTATATTATCTCAACTTACAACTGTGTATTTCTGGTATGATTCTATTTGCACGTGAAATAGCATTTCTACAAGAGAACTGCTTGGTTCATGTCTTAGGCCTCTGACAAAGCTACTCACACCTGTAGACACATAACATGAGTAGGCTTTGATTTTCCACTGACCCTCTTAAGTATACCGAATACAAATTTTGAGCTGGCAGCTGCAACTGGCAGAAGTAAATGAGAAAAGGGAGAGGAAAACCTGTTCAGCTATTTCCTCACACATGATCCCTGCTCTTACCCCACTGTGCTCCTGACATCCTGGTATTGGTTCCTTCGTCTTAGCAGAAAAGAGCAAGAGAAATGTGTCCTACTGTCTCACAGGACTGTCAGGACTACTGTTTCTCCTTCTCTGCCCAGCCAAACACAAGAAGGTGAACAGTAGTGCAAACAGAGGAAATGAAGGGTCAAGAAAGGTGAATTCCACCCAGCCACTGCACCAGGCTGGGTCCCTCAGGCCCCATCCCTCTGGGTCTCATTCCTCTCAGATTCCCAGGATGGAGTTCTGTCTGGCATTCTCATACCACCTGAGATCCTCTGCCCACTACAGAGCTCTTTGCTCTGGTCCAGAAAACATCATCTCAGGAAAGACTGAACACTTGGAAGGCTTCCTACCTCCAGCAGTGAGAGCCAGAGAAGAAAGGATCCCACCATCCCGCTTACAGGAACAAAGGGAAGCAGGTAGAGTCCTACCTTTCCATAATGGACTCCAAAATGCTTCCCTTTCACTGAAACATGGTTGATAACGTGCTTAGAACCTAAGACTTATCAGCACTTTTCTTTATAGATATGTAATAGGTTTGTTCTTACGTTACATACAGAATTGTAATGGAATTGGATTACCTGTGCAAAGTTAATTCTAAAGGGAAAAAAAAATGCATCTCATGTTCCAAACAACTGAAGTGTAAATACATTTTAGAATAAAACCCATTTCTGAGATGAGAGGTGTCTCTATATACTAATAGAGAACCTATCATGACGCCTTCCTTAGGATCCAGGACATGAGACGGCATAATATAAAAGCTTTTGGTTTCATGTTGTTTTTT
Organism: Callorhinus ursinus; assembly: GCF_003265705.2. Lineage (NCBI taxonomy): Eukaryota > Metazoa > Chordata > Mammalia > Carnivora > Otariidae > Callorhinus > Callorhinus ursinus. The sequence continues at coordinate 108,188,842 of NW_027397063.1, forward strand.
TGAGTGGGATTTAAATGTTGATTTTTTTTCCCCAGGGGGATTCAAGATGCACATACCAGCTATTGAATTCACCATAAACTAGGTTGATGACTTCTTTTTAAGTAATCCAATTGACCCACAAAATCTCAAACAGCCTAAGTATGCATAAAATGCAAAGTCTTTCTCCTCCAAAACTGCCTATTTCCAGAAGTAACCACTGCTAATAGTTTCTTTACCAGTGGAACTCCTTTAATAACTTGCAGGACAAATTCCTCTCATAGTTTGTGAAGGGACTTTTAGAGAAGCCCAAATACAGTTGCCACCAGTAGTTCCCAAAAGCTCCTCCAGAAAATACAAGCTTTTCAATTTAGTTTTCTTCTTATCTTTTAATCAGTACAACCCTGGGCAAAACACTGCCTACTGTAGAGTTTTCTGTAAGAATATGGGGCTTGGTTATGTCAATTAAGGGTTGGCATTTCTCTCTAAATCTGGTGCAGGCCTGTCCATGACCCAAATTATTGTCAGGCTTGTCAGCAGTCAAGAGTATTGTGCTGATACAGCAAAGCTTCTGATAATCTCTCCACAGTTGTCTTACTGGTGTATTTTGAGTAAAAGGTCATCAGCACACAGTAGTAGCTGAAGGACATTTGAATGTTTTCAAAACAGTGGAATTAAGAGTTCCCATTAGGGAACAAGCCTATTAACACCAACTGGATCCTAACATGCCTTTGTATGGCAGCTTGCATGAGACTACGCCTAGTACAGTCCATTTTCTTTCTAGATAATAGGAGAGTTGGTAAAATAAAGTTTACAAATGATCAGATAATCATATTACAAGCCTGGGATCCAAATTAGTTTCTAGCCAGACTGGCCCAAGAGTCTGTTGACAGGCCAGGTACAATAACAAACCTTTACCCTCTACGGTTTCTTTCTCAGTTATTGCCAATTTTTTCAAGGCTTCCAAGGTTTCTCTACTTTGCTAATATTTTCCTGTCCTTCACAAATGAAATCTTATATATCCATTCATTCTAAAAATATGATTTGAGTATCTACTACGTGCCAGCGGCTATTCTAGGAGTTTGGGGTATACTTATATCCCAATTAATGAAGATCTCTGCCCTCATGGAATCCCCATCCTGGTAGGAGGAGACAGGCAATTTAAGTTAAACATAATAAATAAGAAACTTCTAAATTATGTTAGAAGTTGATGAGTTCTTTTTCTTTTTAAAGACTTTATTTGGGAGAGAGAGAGAGTGAGCCTGAGCAGGGGTGCAGGAGCAGAGGGAGAAGCAGCAGCAAGCAGCCTCCTCACTGAGCAGGGAACCTGACATGGGACTGGATCCCAGGACCCTGGGATCATGACCTGAGCTGAAGGCAGATGCTTAACTGAGCCACCCAGGTGCCCATGAGGTTGATAAGTTCTTTGGAAAAGATTTAAGCAGTAGAGCAGAGAAAAAGGGTTTCAGAAAGACGGTGGAGGTGACAATTTTGAAGTGGGTAGTGTGGGTAGGTCTCAGTGAGAAAGCAACATGTAAATAAAATCTTCAGAGAGGCAAGGACTTAGCCGTGAGGCTATGCGGATAAAGAACAGGCGGGGAACAGATGATGCTGACATCCTGAAGACCAGTGAGGAGGCTGCGGGGACCAGGAGAAAGTGTAGGAAATGAAGTCGGAGGGGAATGTGGAGATGAAATGGAGGAGGCACAGTTGCAGGTCACACAGGCTGGTGCAGGCCATGGTGCAGACTCAGGCCTTTAAAAGGAGATATGAGGAGACATTGCAGGTTTGGAGCCTAGGATTATTCCGGTTTTGTGCTAAGAGATTTTACAGGGATAACAGTGGAAGCGGAAGGCCCAGTTAGAACGTTATTCCAGTAATTCAGGGAAGAGATACGTGTTGCTTGGATCAAGGGGGTAACAGCAGAAATGATGGCTAGTGATCTCATTAAGACGTTGGGCATGGAGTGTGTTACTCTTCCCAAAGGTGTCTGAATTTTACAATACCTCACCTTCCTCTTAAAAAAAAAATTAGTTAAAAAATAAAAAAGAAAGGAGAAGAAGGAAGAAAAGAAGACATCCATTAATGGTTTAATTTTAGGCACTGCTGAAGAAGCTATTCCAGGGGGAGCTCTCTCCACGGGCCTCTCATATTATTCTGCCAGCATAATCTGATTTAAGCACAAGATGACATTTGTGCCAGATGATTCTAGAAATTGTGAGGGCAAGCAATATTGAACAGGGACTTACACAATACCCTCTGTTCATTCAGTCACTCAAGCATGAAGTATTTTTTAACACTTAGGATGAATCAGGCACTGTTCTAGGTGATTGAGACACAACAGTGAACAAAAAAATGTCCAAGCCTTTGCAGCGCTTGTGGTCTAGACAAGAAAAAATAATACATAAGCTATTTAGCATATCATATAATGACAAATGCCATCAGAATAAAAGTGGAGCTGGGTAAGAGGAATCAGAGTGAGAGATGTTTCAGTTTTGAGTAGTCAGGGTAGGCCTCATTGATGAAGAGAAAGAATCAAAGGCAGTGGGTACCACACTCAGACTCTTAAAATGAATAACGGAACTCCTACAGCTTCCTGAGTAATTTTATAATTGATCATTTAATATACCTCTATTCAGAAGGAGTCTGAGTAAGAGTTTGTTAACGATTCAACTATAATGTGATATTATATTGCTTACAGTCTTTTAACTCATTTTTCTTGCAAATCTCCTACCTGTACCATATTTGAAATCTTTTTATATAATTCACTATCAAATAAAAGAATTAACGTGGCACAGTTCCTGTTATAATTGATTATAATTATTAGGGTTTTTTTAAATTTTTTCAGCACTATTTATATGTAGGAAATAACTTAAAAGGCCAAAAAATGAGAATGAATGCTCTAATTCCAAAGTTACTTCCTGCCTGCTTTGTATCAAGCTTATTGCGAAATAAATTGAAAATATAATTAAACTGTTTTAAAATACAGTGATTTTTCCAATGAAAGTAAAATAAATTATGCTATTTTTCAAAATGTGGCTCAGTACTCTGGTGTCAGAGTTAAGCCAAAGTCTGACTGGAATCTTTCAGATAATCTTGTGATGAACTTCACCTTTCCAGCTGGCTTTATGTAGCACCATGTTCATTATCCAGAATAATAGTCATCTTTAATATGTCACAAATCTGAACAGCTATGACATTCATACCCAAAGTTCAGCAAAAAAGATTAACAAGGCTTAGGCTTTATGAAGAAAGACTGTCTAGGTGATTATGAGAGAATTCCTTTTCGTTTTTAGCAATCTAGAAATCAAACTCCGAAGCCACAAAACACTTAAGTATTGTCTAAATATTATCTCTGACCTGTGACGGAGATTCTTCCGCCAGGTGAAATTGTGGAGAACCTTTACAACTATATTTCTCAAAATAGAAGTTTGTGAGGAAAAGAGGTGTCTATGGACAAATAAAATTAGGGACTTTTAAACACTGTTGCCAGGTTCCTCTGCAAGATTTCTCAGAGATTTTAACAAAACGTATCCCCAAGAGATTGATAGAATTAGCAATATTCAACAAGCTATTTTTCATAGAATCATTTGCTTTGTAGAAAAACCTATTTATAAGGAATACTGCTTGGGATCCTTCTTTAAAGAACTGAAGTAGGAAGAGTTATGGATTCTTCAACACCACACCAGGTGCTCGTCATTTCACTCACTATATTCTTATCACCTCTATTTATTTGTCAGAACTCTTTTGTGTGCATTGCAGAAACTCAATTTATGCTGGTTTAAGTGTCCTAAAAAATTTTCCCTCGCATGGAGGCTAAAATTGGCTTTGGGTTATGGCCAAATGGGTCCAGGGATTCATTCATGCCTCCAGACCCAGTCTCTGGCTCTCCTCCCCTGACTGTTGTCCTAGCTCACTTCCCTGTTAGGCAGATTTCCTTCAAAAGGTGACCACTCAGCAAATTCAGACTTACCTACCCTGAACTTCTTAGTTTAGCAGAAAACTACCTCCCCTGTACATCGTTGAATGAAAGTTCCTCCAGGTCTCTTTGGCTTTGCTTGGGTGAGAGGCCCCTCGTCATACCAGTCTCAGCGGCCAGGAGGATGGGCTTCACTGATCAGAGTCTGAGTCACGTACCCAACCCAGAATTGGCACAGGACTAAAATCAAGCTCCCTCCCTCCCTGTGGTCTGAAGGTGGGGGGGCAGACTCTAAAAACCACATGAGGCACCAGCACCTGTGCAAGTGAAGATAAAGGATGGGCAAGGACAGAGAAGGCTACACATCTAAATTGTAACACTAGCTGAGGAAGAAGTAAAAACTAACATCCTCTCCTAAGAAGCAAGTTCATGTTTTTAAAATATTGGATATTCCCTCATTTAGCATATAACCTTAATCAAGTATTTAATAGGTTGTACCTACCTGTTAAGACAGTTTCCTATATTCCACTCTTAACTCCCTGTTCATATCCCTCTGCACCCAAGGTTCCCAAATGGAATTCTATGGATTTGCCTCGCCTCCCTCATCATTAGAGATCTCCCCAAAGAGAGGGCTCTTGCCCTAGTCATGCCTGAACACAGGGCCCAGCAGCGTGCTGCACACACTGTAAGCATCCTGTGCCTGTTGAACTCAATAGAATTCTTGAGGCAGGGAGTATGTCCTACTTACTTTCTTTCCTAGGCTGACAAACAAATGCTTAAAAAAATAGAAGATAGTAATTTAGAAAATCCTGGCTCTGTGATAACTAAATTTCATTTCCTGTGTTCATCTGACAACATAACTTGGGTATCATCGCAGTGAGAGACTACCGCTGAAAGAGAATTCCGTGACTTTGAGATTTCTAGAAGAAACTGAATATAAAGAATCTATATGAAGTTGTAGTCTTAATTCTGCACTGCTCAAATAAAGTATGTTAAGGGAATAAAAGAAATAAAAACAAACTCTAACATTTGTCTAAATTTTAAAAATTGCAACACAGAATGTAAACTGGTGCAACCACTGTGGAAAACATTATGGAGGCTCCTCAACAAATTAAAAATAGAAATACCATATGATCCAGTAATTACACTACTGCGCATTCACCCAAAGAAAATGAAAACACTAATTTTAAAAGATACGTGCAGCCCTATGTTTACTTCAGCATTATTTATAGTAGCCAAGATATGGAAGCAGCCCATGTGTCCATCGACTGAAGACGGGATAAAGATGTGGTATATACAAACAATGGAGTATTACTCAGATATAAAAAAAAAAAAAGAATGAAATATTGCCATCCATAACAACATGGACCTAAAGGGTATATGTTAAGTGAAATAAGTCAGACAGAAAAAGACAAATACCATATAATTTTGGTTATTTGTGAAATCTGGAAAACAAAACAAAATGAACAAAAACAGACTCATAAGTACAGAGAGCTGGTGGCGTGAGAGGGGAGGGATGAGGAGATAAGAGAAGTAGGTGAAGGAGACTAGGAGGTACAAAATTCCAGTTATAAAATACATAAATCACAGGCATGAAAAGCACAGCATAGGAAATACGGTCAATTTTATAATAACTTTGTAGGGTGACAGGGTAACTACACTTACTGTGGTAAGCATTGCATAATGTATATGATTGTTGAATCACTGTCGTACAGCTGAAAATAATATATGATTGTAGGTCAACTACACTTCAATTAAACAAATGAGGCAGGAGAAAATAATTACAATGCAAATATACTGTCCAAAATGATCAAAGAACTTAGAAAACCAACTACCAGTGGCTCAGATGACTGTGACAGAGGCTGCAAGTTGTCCCCCCAAAGTCTGTGCTCCTTTATTCCCTAATAAGAGTTCCAAATTCTAGCTGGGCACACGGCAACATCAAATTAAAATTACACTTTCTGGATGACCACTCAACCAGGTGCATCCAGATGACTAAGTCTGGAAAATCATGTGTACACATATATTGTGCATATTTTCTTGGAACTGTCTTTAAAGGGTATGGAGCTGGCCCATCCTTTTTCTACTCTCTTTCCTGTTGTCTGGAATATTCTTTATGGAGAGAGAGCAGCCATGTTGGACCATGCAGTCTTAAGCTACACATGGCAAAACAGCCAGATGGAAGGAGCCCAGCTCCCTAATATCACAGACCATAATATCTCTATCAGTCCTGAACCTCTGAACTTTTATGCGAGAGGAAAATAAACTTCTCTGCCTAAGCCACTTTTATTTTGGCTCTCTTGTCATTTTCAGCCAAACATTGTAATTCTATTCCACTAACAAGGATAAATAGAGACTCTTTATATGCCAACCTACCTATACCGTGGTTAGCCTTTCTGTTTTTATTGGTCCGTTTTCTTTCTAAGCCTTTGAATATTACAAGCTGTAAGTCAACAATAGCACAATAGCACCTCACCCATAGCTAAAATATCTGCCCCAAGGGAACCAACAGCAACACTGATAGGCTATCAACCTTTGGTGGCCAAACCACACAAGCCAGATTAATGGATTTTTCCTTCCTTTTACTGAAATGACTTAAATAGTTCTGTCACACTGTTATTAACCTGCTACCTTACCTGACAAGTGTCCTTTCTTCAAGGCCCCATTCTACTCTAGTCCCCATTCTCCTCAGCCCAGCCCTAGGTGACCCAGCCATCCCTCATTCTCTACCACTCATCTAGCACATGTCATTTTTTATAGAGAGAAATGGACTGCCTCCTTCTTTCTACCTTCAACCATTTTAGAACCAGATAGTTTAGCTATGTATAGTCTTCAGAATAGATTAGAAAGTAAAAAAGATGGAAATGAGGGCTTTTCTAATTATAAAACGGAACATCTTAAAAACACTTTCCCCATTTGATGACAAAGTTGAAGTAGATTTAATCAACAAGATACTGTGGCCTCTGTAAACAGTGTTAACAGCATTTTGTTTTATGAACTTGCACCATCTGATTATCATCAGACTCACTGCCATTGCAGTAAGAACACTCCACACTTAGAATCTAGAATCTAGCATTGTATCTATTTTATGGCTATTTTCCAAAGTATTAATAATATACTAGAAGATACATATATATAACCCAAAAGAATTAAATTTAGAAGGTGCTTGAACTTCTTGAATCACAGGTAACAAGAATGACATTGAACATTATTTCAAATTAGTTCTATTTACTCCCTCCCAAAAAAATGTTCTCTTGGAAGAGATGAAGAAATGGAAACTCAAGTTACTTCCCATGATCTCCCAGGCTGATAACAGCAACATAAGAATAAGACTGCATAGCACTGTGCCCTGATGACTGGCCAGAAGGGTCCCAGCAACAAGTCACAAAATCCTAGTCAGCATTACTGATCTACTTATCTTCTCCTACCATGGTCTCTCAGCTTCCAGAGACTGCCCTACATCCCTGCAGCTCTATTGCCCATGTCTGTCTTGACCTGAAATGCTTAGGCTCTGGCTTCCCCAGCACCCACCTGGGAGGACCAGGCAAGAGAACCCAGCAGCAGGGAGGACTGGGCATCCCAAAGAGAGAAGTTTGACAAATAGGGACGGTAGATGGCAAGAAGCTAGCAGTAATTGCTCCCACCCTGTTTGTAATGGATGTTCCTATGATTATAGAATCAGATGTATTTTCTTGTGAAGACCTGGGTGACTCAGAAACACGCCACTTTGTATTGCTTTTCTTCCTTCCTAGCCGCACTTTCTCTTTTACTGTTGTGCCCCAGATAATAAATTAGCACCGAAGTTTGCCTTGGGCTCTGACTACTATCAGTTAGTTCATGGTCCAATTAGGCTACTCAACTTGCAGGCATCACTTCTGCAATCCAAGCAACAGAAAGCAGGAAGAGAGAAAGAAATTCAGCCCCTCTTTCCTCAGAAAATTTCCCAGAAATTACAAGCAACATTTCTATCTAATCTCATTGGCTAAATGTAGATAAAGCCATACCTAGCTTCAAAGAAGGCCACAGTGTTCCCTAAGATAACGTGTCCAGTGAAAAACTGGAGAACTGTAACAAAGGAAAAAAAAAAAAAAAGAGGAATGTTTTGGGGGCTAGGCCATCGGAGACGTTTTATATGCCAACAAGAGCTTGGGGCTGGAACAGTTCTACTCCTGTGACTTATTCATTTTCCTGTCTAGAAACTTCCAACACACTTTTCCCCATATTTATTTTCAGCTAACAGCCATAGTTTCTTTCTTTTTTTAAAAAGGTTTTATTTATTTATTTGAGAGAGAGAACAAGAGAGAACAAGCAGGGGGAAGGGTGGAGGGAAAGGGAGAAGCAGGCTCCCGATGCGGGACTCGATCCCAGGACCCCAGGATCATGACCTGAGCCGAAGGCAGACGCTTAACCAACTGAGCCACCCAGGTCCCCCCCCAGTTTCTTTTTCAATGAAAACATAAAGCAATCAGAAGAAGAATTCCACAAACTTCTACTGCCACATCTACCCACCTGCCTGCAATGATGTCCATATTCTCTACTTATGTTCTTGCTCCTCACCAAGGCCAAGATTTTACTTGTAAATTAAATGCGATTCCTTCTCACTTAAAGACATCACTCCACCTATTCTCTTCCTCTGTTTCCCACAACATCAGTTTGTGTTTTTGTTTTTTCTTTCTCTCTTGTGATTCATCTCCTAAACATACAAGCCTAGTATAATTTCTCCTAACTCAAACCAACCCCATTTATCTTCTTCCTCTTCCAGGTGGTGTCCATGTCTCTCCTATTCCTACAACATTTCACCAAAACTGCTCTTATCAAAGTCATCGATAAACTCCATGTTGCCAAAGATGATGGTCAATTCTCATTTCTCAACCTAGTTGACTTTTCAACAGCATTTGCCATAGTCAATCTCTCTGCTTTGATGCATTGCCTCACTTAGCACACACATTTGGCTGTTTGTTGTTGTTGTTGTTGTTTTCCAGTCTTTTTTCTGGATTATTGTCTTCCTCCTGACTCCTAAATGTTAAAGTACTTCAAGTCTCAGTCCCCGAATCTCTTCTCTACTCTGTCTATACTCACTTGGCAGGTTGATCTCCAATTTCACGGTTTTGAATACCATCTATATTCTGATGGCTCCCACATCTATACTGCCTTTGTTGGTCCCTAAAATCCACACTCAACAACCAATAACTCAGTATCTACTTGACTTCTAATAGCTATCCCTTAAATAGCATGTCCAAAACTGAGTTCCTAACCCCTGTCCCTGCCAAAATCTACTTTCACTGTATTCACCATCTAACTCAATGGCAACTCTATCTTTTCACATGTTCAAACCAAAAGCAATGCTGTCATTCCTATGTTTTCTTTCATACCTCATGCTCATTGAGTCAGCAAAATTTTCCTGTTCTACCTTCAAAATAGTTCCTACCACCCTCATTGCCATGTCTTACCTGTGTCAGAGCTACCATTCTTTTGTCTATTCTCAACCCAGAGCCAAAATACTACAGTTAAACCAAGGCCTATCATTTCATTACTCTGCTAAAAACTCTCCTGAGACTTTCCATCTCACTTGGAGTAAAGGTGAACATTGTTCCTCACTATAACTCACTATATGACCTCTCTACCCATGACCTGACTTGCCTCTTCTCTTAATGCTCTTCTCCTCTTTAGAAATGGTGCACCCTATCTGAAATTTCAGTCCCTCCCAGCACTTCTTATCTCCCTTTCCTGCCTTAGTTTTCTCCTTGGTTGTTAGCCCTGTAGAGCACAGTGTACAATTTACTTGACTATTATCTATCTCTTTTACTAAAATATAAACTCAATAAAACCAGGGGATTTGTTGTAGTTGTGGTCATCTGTTTTGTCTACTACAGTATCCTAGACCAGTGCCTGGCACTTAATAAGTAAGCACTTGGTAAATCTTTGTGGAAGGAGTAAATGACAGGTTGCCCTATAGATTCATAATTGTTCAGCACTTGCCACATTTCTCAAAAGAGACTTACACCTGTTCTTGGCTGTGCCTCAAGCACATTTGAATCTAGGTCTCCCTAAAGACATTCCCAAGATTTCTTCCTAGAGTCTGTATTACCAAATTGCTGCATATGGAAAATCTTATAGCAAGAGCAACAGTAGCTACAATCTGGGAACGAATTAAACAACAATGACAAAAGTGAGGCAGCCATGAAAAAAAAAAATCTATGAGGTACATAAAATAAGACCTAAAGAAAAGGTGTCCTGTTCCCCTAAACAAAATATATCAAAAGTTAATATATAAGTCTAATAAAATCTTCAGTCAGAATCCCATTGAGATCTTTCTAAAATTTTACAGTATTATTTAACATTTCATGTGGTAGAAAGAATCTGTCAGGATTCCCAAAGAAACATGGAAAAATCTTAATGCAATAAAAATGGCATGATATCAAAGTAGCAATAGAAGAGAGAATAAAGAATCTAGAAACAGCCCAATGATACACTGAAATATATAATAAATGTAGCAGTACACATCTTTGGGTAAATAATAAATTCTGAAATAAATGGGATGGAGTCCACTGGTAATCTACCTAAAAGAATATATATATATATCATTAAATCTTCTACTACATAATATATGCAGAAAAAATTTCCAGAGAGTCAACAAACTAAAGACTAGAAATTAAAGTATAAAATAGCATTAGAAGAAGACCTAGAATATTAGCACAACATTGGTGAGGATGGAGTGGTCTTAAGGGGAAACTCAGAAGCTATAAAGATAAATGACTATAGGATCTTGCTAAAATTTTACACAGCCAAGTTAAAAGAATTTGTTAGAAATGATTAGTTTTAATATAGTATTGTTCAGTAGGAGAGGAGAGATATGCATACTCAGATATGCATGCTAAAAACATACAATCCAAGAGAATTCACAGGACATAAACAGATCTATCCTGTGAGGTAATTGGTTTCATGACTTTTCCAATCTCACAGAAGTGATAGAAACTTCCATGTCTCATTTAATACATAGGATGCCTAATACCATTTAATAATGAACTCCTCCAACTCTTTTCAAAGGTAATACTTCCCCCTTCATTCTCCAGCTGGACTGTGTTGCACTGGGACTGCCAGTCTTCAGGGAGGGAGTGCAGTTGGCATCTCCTTTGTTCTTGCCGATATATCTCCCTAACCTGATAGTCAACTGTGTCAGATTCCTCCACCACTTGCCAGGAGAGTTTTGAGGTCAGATGAGGAAATCAAGACTTTTCTTATTTGAACAGCACTGTTTCTGAAGTGAATGTCACAAAGCACTTCTCTGGCTTCTTAAGAGAATCTAGTCTTTATGGCCTCCTAACCTCTAGTTCCCTTGATGTGGCAGCCCCTAGAACACAGTGATCTGATTTCAACCACTTTTTGAGAAATTTAATTCTTCCAGTCAGACCTATCTGAGAGCATCTAAGACAACACTCACACTAGCTCCCATGCCCACATGGCCTGCATGTGGTTCAAAGGAAACCTATATCACTTCCTCCAACACTGCCACAAGAATTGACTCCCCGCTGCCACCTCTCTCGTTCTCTACTCTTCCCCAACTGGAGGCAGATGCCCTCCTCCTGTCTCCCCTTTAAGCAAGGGGAGAGATCAAGCTGGTGAGGGCCCCACTAGGTTGAGGTAAGAGTTTAATTTTCCACTTCATTCTCTCTTGGGGGGGGCGGTGATAATAGGAGTCACAGCACACTAACTGTTCTTTCCAAAGAAATATTTTTTTTAAATCCTCTTCTCATTTTTAACATACTCAGTGTAGGCATGTTTTTTTTTTTAAGTTTTCAAACAGAATTTAAAATATCTCCTTTAAAAATTTGCATATTGGGCCAGCACCTCCTTTTGCAATTTCATATGCATTTTATTTTTGTGTTTTAATCAAAACCTTCAATTAAATACACTGATAAAAACACCTCATTTCCAATCTGGCAGATAAAAGATTTAAAAGATAGTAAAGGACATTCAACTTTTCCAATAGAAGCCAAGAGAGAAGGAAAAATAAAGCCAAGAAGAATCATGATTTTTAAAAGTTTCACGTTATAGAAGAAATAAATCCTAATACACAATTCAAATTCTAATAATTTATATTTAAGCTTTTCAGTGAAAAGATATAATTTCAAAATGGAAAAAAATCCATCTACGTGTTTTCAATAAACAGTCCTTTGATACAATATTTTCCAAATACGGAAAAAATAACAATTCTACCAATTCAGTTTAGGTGGTTAGTATGGAACTGATTCAAAAACTTTATGAAAATAGTTTATGAAAGCAAAATTATAAGCCAATCCTACATATGAATATAAATATAAAAGCTCTCAATAAGCTATTATCTAAAATAAACAGTTTATATTTCTGACAAGTAGAGATTATCATGAGAATTCAAAATCATTTAACATTAGAAAAATATATCAATGAATTTATCTATGTCAACACAGCTGAGGAAAAACACATATTATGTCCTTAGATACAAAAAAAATTAGATACAAAAAAAATCCATCAGACATTTAGGGTAAAAATAAAGAATACAAGGGAACTTGCTTGACTTTATAAAGGACAGGTTAAAAAAAAAGGTCAGCAAACATACATAATAAATTTTAAAAGAATTCCCTTTAAGTTTAAGAATGGGACACAGTTGCCCAAAGTCATCATTTCTAGTCAATATTTTAGTGACTAAGTCAGTACAATAAAGGCAAGAAAAATTTTAAATTACATAAAAATTGCTCTCAATTTCAGAAGCAGGAAAAATTGCATTACTATTGAAATTGACCAAATTTTCAGTTGGAAACTTTGAAAATTCAGGTAAAACTGAGATATTGGCAATAGTAATACTTTTAACTTTTGATTCCCCAAGTTACAACAATCAAAAGTATTTGTGTGGTTAAGGAGAGGAGAAACACAAAAGCATGAGGAAAAAAAGAGAATTAGAAATAGAGATATTAATTTCAGTACACTTGGACTTCAAATTACTATCCAATGAGAACACCAGGACTTCAAAGCTCTCAGGTGCCTCCCTCCCCACCCCCCACCCCGAAAGAGTCCTGGTCTACCCCATGTGCTCTCCTCCATGCCTGTTATTCTTCCAGTCCCATTAATTGAGTCATCCATACTGCCTACACCTCTCCTGTTCTTGTGCTGCTTTCTCTGCTGCCCCTACCCACATGGAGAAAGCCTGGCTCTTTCAGAGTGTATAGGCTTCTTTGTTAAAAATGGTAAAGTCCCATTCCTTTGGGCAGAAGTATAAAGGATCTCTGAATGGTGCCATGGAGATTGCATTCCTCTTCACCAAGCATAAGTCAGCCCCTCAGGCAGAACCCTGACATTTTATCCTCTAGTCCCCAAAATGAGCTTCATGACTTCTTGGGACAAATTGATCTTCCAATACTTTTTTTTTTCCAATCTTTGCTTGTTTTTGATAATCCCAGAATGTGAGAGCCCACTAAATATAAATACATCATTATTTCTTCTCTTACAAGACTTCTTGGCTTCTACTCTTAAATCATGGGATTACTAAAGTGAATTGATAGAATAGATTTTTCACACTCATCTCAAAACCTATAACCCTATTTCGTAAATACACTCAAGCTACCTGATACACACACACACACACACACACACACACACACACACACACACCCCACCTCAGATTTATTTAGCCATGTGCTCTTTGGATTATCTAACATTGATTTGAGACAGCCTATTTGACAGTGTTCGAGTTATTTAAGAGTGTGGCCACATTAGTGGTATAGTTATTTAAGCAATAGGTACAAAGTTAGTAATGGATATCATGAAGTAATTAAATATAATAATCATGCAGCAAAGTACAGCAGTATTTAAAAGCAATAACAACATGAAACCAATGTCTTCCAATTGTTTAATACAGCTCTCAAAGCTAACTAGCAGGAACGTCTGTACACTTTAGTGACTTTGTTACATAGACAGTCAGTAAAGAATACAAAAACATTAATATAGTAATAGTCCTTAGAAAAGTTCTAAGAATTAAGTTAACTATAGAAGCAAAACCTGACAAAAAGCACACACAGAAACCTTAACTTCAAATGCACTCTAAACTCCTAAAGTATAACAAACACTCCCGAATGTGTTAAACTCTTCACCTGCGTGTCCTCAATTTATTTCTTCCCATTAATGTGATTGCAAATCATTTTAAGTTTGTGACAATCCTTTCAAAAATGGAATTCTTTAAACTCACAACCATGAAAATACACGAAGTCAATTTAATAAGTGGTTCCGGATCCATCATGCTGTGATAGCAGCCCAACTCCAGATTTACAGATAATGATAAATATGTACATAAATATGCATATCATTTACTCTTCCGATTGCAATCTCCAGTTAATGACATGCTGAGTAGTGCATCGCACCGTAGAAGCTTCCAATAATTACCTGACTCTCTTCACCTCTGCCGCACTGAAGCTGAAAAATTAAGGAATTCATTCTTAGGGCCTTTACATGGAGAGCGCAGATTCAAGGAAGAGGGCATTGCAGTTGAATGCTAGCGGTAACAGCCAAAACGCTGGAGGTGTAAGTGGCAGAGGCCAAATTAGTATTCAACTGCCCAGTTCTCATCTGTTTCTCCCCAGTATATTTCAGATATGTCTCATTCAAGGTCAACAGGAGAGTTGTGTGCAGAAAACTAAATGGGAAAGCCAAATGGTAATAGTCCAGGCCCCAATTCCCCTGGGCCTCAAAACTTGGCTCATCTCAGAACTCACCTTTCTCATATGTTGACACTATTAAAAGGCTGTAAACACACTCAGCAGTTAATTTTAAAATCTCATTATTGAAAGCATTTTTGCACTTTAGGAATGTCAATCAATTGTCTAGTAACTAGAGAGAAAGGGAAGGGAAATGGTACATATACCACACCAGGAATCTTTAAGTTACTTCCATTCATTTCTGACCCTTCGAAATCCCCATATCACTCTCTTTCAAAGCAATACGGTCCCTCTGAGGCTGAGTTATTTGGCAATTTACAGATCTTAGCCAATTTCTATGACTGGAACACAAGCCCATGACATCATTGGTATGATACAGTGGTTCTGCTGAGTAACTTAAAAGAACTTGTCATAACTCTGGCTCAAATTAGTAGAGCTATCCTAATTAAATCCACTAGCATTTCTGGTTTCCAAATTTCTGAGAATGAAGTACATTTGCCTATAGTGCCAGTTTTCTATGACAATTAAAAAGCCTCACACGAGATCTCACCATTATTTCAATGAGAATTTTATTTTTAAGTGAGTATGAGAGCCAGAAAATCATACTCTCAAATATCTGCCTTTATCTCCTGCACTTACAAGTAAACATTCTTGTTGCTATCTTTTTTCTATTCAAGTTTCCAGTTTAAAAAGCGGTCTCTAGGGCGCCTGGGTGGCTCAGTTGGTTAAGCGACTGCTTTCGGCTCAGGTCATGATCCTGGAGTCCCGGGATCGAGTCCCACGTCGGGCTCCCTGCTCGGCAGGGAGTCTGCTTCTCCCTCTGACCCTCTTCCCTCTCGTGCTCTCTATCTCTCATTCTCTCTCTCTCAAATAAATAAATAAAATCTTTAAAAATAAATAAAAATAAAAAGCAGTCTTTCTATCTTTAGGTGATATATAAACATTTCACTATAAAAATGTTCTGGTTTAATCAAAATGAATCAAAAAGAGGGGTTAGCCAAGAATTTTCAATCCTTCATCAAAAGTAGCACTGTCAAGGTTGAAAGAGAGCACTAATAATCTAATTTTCTGTTTTCAGTGCTCAGGCTTTTCTCCCTGAAGTTTGTATGTTTATGTCAGTTCGAGCATTCTTGCAATCAAATGCCTGTGAGGGAGGGGATGATGCATACAGGAAAAGTGATGGAATGCCAGACAGGGCTTTGACTCAGATGGAGAGCTCACAAGAAGTAAAGCCTGTTTATTTATTTTTTTTTGTATATGAGAAGACAAAAGATGTGTAACTCAATTTTAAAGATACACTGATATGTATACCTGATAGAAAAATAAAGTTGTTTTTTTCTTTTTTTTCCATGTTCGAATACAGGTGTACTTGATACTGGTAGTTATTTTTATTATATTAAATTTCACAAAGTTTCAGACAGCGAAGTCCGTTATTTAAAATGAAATTACAGGGGCGCCTGGGTGGCTCAGTCGTTAAGCGTCTGCCTTCGGCTCAGGTCATGATCCCAGGGTCCTGGGATCGAGCCCCATGTCGGGCTCCCTGCTCAGGGGGGAAGGCTGCTTCTCTCTCTCCTCCCTGCTTGTGCTCTCTATTGCTCTCTTTCTCTCAAATAAATAAACAAAATCTTTAAAGAAATCTTTAAAATGGAATTATATATGTGGTTTCTGATGGTGCTGCTTTGTTCAAAACTAGCAACCGGGTAGGTAGTTCCCAGGCTCCCTAAAACAGTATTGTCTCATTAAATAACAAGAAGCTTAACAAATCTGGTTGGCAAAAGCTTTCAGAGTATCCTAACTCCACAGGGCTTCCAGTTTGGTCATTTACCTGAGGTTGTAATCTGTGTGGGTGACAGTCTCAAATAAGATTTCTGTCTATAATTTCCTTATCCTTAACAAAGATAGCCAAGCCCACCGTCAAAAATAAACCATGTACTGAAAGTAATTAAAAAAGAGTTAGAGCTAGGGAAAACATGATTGTTTTGCAAGAATTTTGGGGGGGGGGATGTACGTACCAGTATCAAAATTACGTACCATCCCAAATAAAAAGATATCCCTCTCCAAATGGTCCTGAAAAAACTCTACAGGGAGTCGTGACTAAAATCTTTTTTTATTTTCCCCAAAAGCAGAAGTTCCTTTTACAATTTATGCTGAATAGCCTGTTAAATTCCTTTTATAAGTTTGTTAATATTCAATCTTGTACAGGCAAGTAGACATATTATTTAGATTGCACCCTCATGCAACAGCTGCAAAGTGTGCTGTATTCACTGTGTCCAACCCCAAATAAATACATTGTTGAGAAAATTATATGTCATTTTTTCCCCACAAAAGATATTCTTTACTGGAAGAAAACTCAAGTTGATTTTTTAAAGAACAGATTAAGTGTTCTCCTTCTTTTTTTTTTTTTAAGATTTTTTATGTATTTATTTGAGAGACAGAATGAGATAGAGAGAGCACGAGAGGGGAGAGGGTCAGAGGGAGAAGCAGACTCCCTGCTGAGCAGGGAGCCCGATGCGGGACTCGATCCCAGGACTCCAGGATCATGACCCGAGCCAAAGGCAGTCGCTCAACCAACTGAGCCACCCAGGCGCCCCTAAGTGTTCTCCTTCTTTCCTCCAGTTAGGATGAAATCCAATATAGAGTTCTTACTTTTTATTCCCTTCCTTTCTCCCTTCCTATCTTGCTTTCTTTTTTCCTTTCCTTCTTCTATAAATGTTTATTAAGCACCGCTATGTCCCAGGTATTCTAAATGCTGGAGATTCAAAAGTGACCAAAACAGAAGAAAATCCCTACCTTGATGGTGATTAAGCCCTGGTAGTGGAAACAAACAAAAAACAAGATAAATGAGTAAAAATAAGTAAAAAATGGAAAAAAAAAAAAGGAAGCATCATATATAAATTGAAATTTTAAACTGAATGGCTGAAGAAGCTGTCATTGAGTAGGTAATATTTGTGTAATGGGGTGAGAATGGGGATGAGAGTATCTGAGATAAGAGTATATGGGCAGGGACAACAGCAAGTAAAACAGCCTCCAAGCAAGAGCATGCCAAGCTTTCTTAACACACAGTGAGGAGGACACACACACACACACACACACACACACGAAAAAAGATGGAGGTAAAGGAGATGGTCAGAGAAATACATGAGAAATACCAGATCATGTTGGCCTTCTAGGCGTACCCTCTCTCGGTGCTCAGCACATGCCTAGGCCAGAGAAGCTATAACACAGACTTCATTCACTCAAAAAAAATTGACTCTAGGGTCCATTATCAATCATATAAAATTAAACATTGTTGCAGTTCTACAAAAGATTTGACCATTGGCCTATCACTGATGTAATTTGAGTTGTTTTCTAAAAGTCAATTTTTTAAATACTAATTAACATTCAACATTGTTAGTTTTGAGAGTTGGCCATCTGTAGTTGACAGTAACTTGTGAAACAGTTCAGGCATCTGAAGTATCATTTAAGGCCATGCCTCAAAGCAGAGTTCATTTTGTCTATCTGGAGATAAAATCCATAAGCCTGACCTAATTTGAATCAAATTTTCCCGTAAACTTGTCGAAGAAAATGGATACAGGATTTGTATATTAATCTATAGGTTTATTTCACACATAATTAACTCTATATTATAGTTATTTACCACTGACTTAAAGGACTGTAGCATCATGGTTCTGAAAGTTACTTAAAGAATATTAATAACAAAGAAGATATTGGCATAAGGAAGGTCAGATTGTAGTTGGTAGACCAGGGAAGACATAGCCATGTCGACTGTAGACCAGTCTTATTACAGTGTCTCCTGATTAATATTTAAAACAGACATATACCAATGTTCACTTGGGAAATTACTAAGATAAAGTAGAATTTTGCAACATTAACTAGATGGAGGCTAGAAGACTTTAGCAATAATTAAAGATGCCCAAGTCTACAAACCAAAAAGGACCAATAAGCCAAAGGTCAAAAGCAGACAAATGAGGGATCACGGTTGAGGTGAAGATGAAGAAAATGATGTGGATCATGAAAGAAATGGTTTTAAATAGCAATTGACAGAAAACACGGAGAATTGAGGGGTAGGGAAATTTGGTAAGCTCCATCTCAAGAAATTTAAATAAAGGAAAACAAAACTGAAAAAAAGAGTTAAGGAAAAAGGGATTAGACTGGTCTAGCTCCACTTTATGTATAATTAAAATATGTGAGCAACTACTATACAAATTGAGTTTTTCTAAACCATTGTAATTTTTCCAAAATTTCATTATTTTTCTTATTCCCTATTGCCCTATAGTAAAACCCTAAGGATTGGTCGTATGTATATGTTTCAATACCAGCAAAAGAAGCCTATGCTGAGATTTTATTCCACAGTTAGCCGCAAAGACAAAAATTTAAAGACCTTTTAACAAGTGGGGTGGGCTATAAAAATCATAGGAAACAGGCCTGGACTATAGAAAATTTAGGCTGGAAACTGAAAGATCTGCATTTTAGTTCCAATGTGCTGATAACTACCTGTTTGTCTTAGACATTTATAGTGTCCATGTTCCTTAGTTCATTCATTAATGGACAAGGGGACTGGCATAGATGGAACTTAAGACTCCCTATGATTTTACTCATTGTAACTGGAGTAATGTACAACATATTAGCATTACATGTTAACATTTATTGGCAAAATACTCAACCTTTCTCGATATGCGTTTTAAGTATATATATA
>NW_027397063.1:108208217-108239420 GCF_003265705.2 Callorhinus ursinus
TATATATATATATATATATATATATATTTGAAGTATTTAACTCTTGTCCCCAACATATTTCCTACATTTGCAAAATGTACTATGTTAGACACTTCTTTGTTGAAAAGAGCCTATTGTGACTTTATAAGTCCAAGGGAACTTTGCCCTTTTCACTTCCAATTCTTCATCTTCACCATTCTCTGCCTGCCTTCATCTGCCTTGACAAAGGGTTTAACATCTGTCTCATGTCATTTATTTGCTCCCTCTTCTAAGGGAAGCAAATTATACATAATTTCCTTTATATACAAAGGAAATTAATATTATATGTAGTATATAATAATATACTTTATTTTCATGGTTCTGTCATTATTTTAACAGTTCCTTAGACATCTACTGAAGATAAAAATAAAGGTTGCAAAAACCCATGAACTCTCAGAAAATCTTTACCCATTTCCCAACCTGTAAAATGGCACTGGACAGGACACTGGACAGTTTTGAAGACTGAGTATCTATGTCTTAAAAAAAAAAACATAGCATGGTGAATAACACTCAATAGATGTTGGGTTTTTTGTTTTTGTTTTTTTTTTCCTATTCTTTAAACAGGCAGAAATCCAGTTCTAAAATATGGGATTAGTACTGTATCACTAAATCTCAAGAAATTCGGGAAAAGAGTTAACATCAGTGTTCTGAAAGATGATCCCCTCAGACAATGTAGGTATAATTCTCTTAACTTTTCCTATTACTCTTTAACATGGTAGCTTTTTATTTGATCATGCTTTTTTTCATATAAATAAGGACTTGAAGAGAAATATCTTGCCAGTTTCTATGATAATTACATAAGCTTTCTTCATTATAAACCTGGTCTTTAATAATAAGAAAGACAGGTCTTGAGCCTGTTTGGCTTGAGCTGATTACCAAGCATTCCTTTATGTGGTTCTTGCTCAGAGGCACGCCGAGCTTGAGCTTTTGCTTGGCAGCTACTGCAAGCCATGCCAGCTACTAATTGACAAGCCTGAGTCTGGTGGGGGAGGGATTTTACCTAACTAGTTGAGCTTAGCCTAGAGACATTTTAAAAGCAAGCTCCTGCTGTGATTGCTTACAGCATGCCTGGGATTTAACCAAAATGCTAGAGACTGTCACTCATAGGGAATGTAAAAAGGTTCAGGACACTGGGAATTTTCCACTTCATTGCCTATGCAAGTGACAGTGTTCTGAGTTGCCTACAGTTTACCAATGTGGGTAATTCACATTTCAGCTATGGTTAATTAAAAAAAAAATTTGCCCAGAAAATGAAAAACTGATTAGCATGACACCAGCGGACCAACCTGCTCATGAGGAAAAAAAAAAAAAATTGGTTGAATCTTTTTTGGACAAAGTGATGAAAACATTCCTAGTCTCCAAAACTGCACTAGAAACAACACATGCAAATTGAAGGTATGAACCCACGATGGTAATTTGCATTTTGCACACTTTCACACAAATGTCCCAAAGGCCTCCAAAAACATAAATTAAATTTTGTGGATCTCCTCCAAGGCCATATTTATTATTGTTTATGAAAACAGATTGGGAAATTGAGACATAAATCGAGAGTGAGAAAAAACTTAGGTCAAACCGGAGCGTGAAAGCTAGAACTCGGTTTCAAGTTTTAAGCACCAAACCACATAAATATCTCATCCAATGATAAAGATAAAAAGGGGGAAAAATATATTAAATTCATTTATATATTCTTTTTATAAGATGCAAAGCTACATTTTAAAACTTGTCATGCTAAAGATTTATAATTTATAAAAAAAATCAGGCAGAAAAAAATATTTCTTGTAACAGTGTTAGAGTCTTTTTTATCTATTGCTCCTGCATTTTCTTTCAACAGGTATCAGATGAGTCATTACCATACATAGGGCAATAAGCTATGATGATACAAAGTATGATACAATACTCTTGAAGACTCTGCCATCCATTTGTACAGATTGGCCCTCAAGCCTGGAAAGAAAAAAAAAAAATCTCCATATCAGCTTATGATCAAATGTGAAAGATGGGCAATTGTTAGTGCTACCATTGTTCTGAAGAGAGAGAGATTCCTGTGGTTGAAGGCATTTCAGAGAGGACTTTGTGAAGGAAGGAGTAACTGAACAGGCCCTCATAAAACATGCAAAAGGAAAAAGGGTTAAAGAGTCAGGAGACGATCCCTGTTAAAAAGTAGAAACTACAGGCAGGTAGAAATGAACATTGCATGCTCATAAGACAATAAAAAGGTCAGCTTGGTATGTTTGTAAAATTGACTGAGCTTTTTGGAGTCTGATTATGCCAGGGACTTGAACTTTATATTTTTCCCAAACGCCTAATTCTCAAAGAGGTGTAAAACAAATCCTTGCTTTTACCATTCTTTTCAAATCAAATAATGGGTCAAATTCTTCCCTTCCATGTTTTTATGCAGAACACAGTATTTCAAATCAACTGTTTTGCCACCTATTTGTGAGGTCATTTCATTTCTCATGTCATACTTCATTCAAGAAAGCCACGAGAACTCACTGTATCCTAAGTGTCCTAAGAAATTAAGTCCAAGAATGTACGTGGAAATGCCCATAATGCCCATAATAATATATAATCCGCGGGCTCTAGCCCCTAGGCCACAAGCCCAGCGGCAGCCCTTCAAAGTGATACAAACTAGGATTCTGGAGTCACATCTGAAGTGATTCCACAGTGTCCATTATTACCTGTATGAACCCATGTAAATACTTAACATTTTTAAACCTCTGTGTCATCTGGAATATGGGGATATGACAGTGCCTCATTCTTAAGGTTGTTCCTTCACTTTTTTTTTTTTCAGCAAATATTTATTGAGCACTTACTGTTTTAGGGACTCTCCTAAGTGCTGGAGATACCATGGTGAATAAGAGAGACAAGGATGTTTGGAAGGTATAAATAGGACGATGGCTATAATGCACCTGGCAAAATGCCTAGAAAATAATGAATGATCAATGAATGTTAGCTATTAAAACTACTATGACCAACAATGATGCAAAGTATATGATGTACTCTTGAAGACTTTGCCATCCAGTATGGCATAGCCCTCTGCCATAAACCTTATGAATTTAAGAAAGTCTCTTTACTGCCCTGAACCTCAGATTTCTTATTTTTAAAATAAGAAAATTAGAACATAGTACTTTTAAAACCCTTTCTAGCTTCCACATGCTATGAGTCTATAATTGGTAAGATCTCTTGAGTCTTCAGGGAGACACCAGAAAAGAAAGAGGGGGAAAAAGTAAAAGAAAAAAAAAAATCCCTGATCATAGAAGCAGAAAGTTACAAAAGTCAATGCTAGCATTTCTGTACCTATTTCATATTGTATTTTTTAAAAAAGCATACTACTATTGAATCAGAATATCCACAAAGACTGAGAGCAACAAACACTGCAGGCAATACAATCACATTTGGTAGGGCTTTATTATTATTATTTTTTTGTTTAAAAAGCTGGGTGGACATAGCATAATTTCTTGGGAGTGTCTACAGCACAGATAACCAGACTGTGAGACAGTTGGTCCAATTACAGGTTCTAGAATAGCAGCAAATTCATGTCCAATCAATATATATATATATATATATACACACACACACACACACATATATATACATATATACATACATATATATATAGCAAATGGTATCAAGAGAATTGTAATGTTGTCAGTTTGGTGGTCTTGTAGGGAGACCATCTTCATGTGAAGTCTCAAACACAACAGGACTTAGTGAAGAGTATTCTTTTCTTCTGCAAGTGGAGGTTTAGTGAGATATTCAGAAACTCTGTTTCAAACCAACCAGTGAATTGATTTGTCACTTGGTGAAAATTTGTTGTTGTTCATTCAGCATTAGACTTTGAATCAGTAACAGGGACATTAATTTATGATCTAAAAAAATGAAGAATCAAGAGGACTTCATGCATGACTCACCTTGCTTTTAAAATGTGGAGTAAGTATGATAATAAAATTAGTAGTAATAATGATAGAAGCTACCATTTCCTGAGGGAATGTTAAGCCAGGAAATTTACTTATATGACTTCATTTAATCCTCACAATAACCCAGTGAGCTAGGTGTTATTCTTTCTATATTTCAGATAAGGAAATGACTCAGAGGGTTTCAGTAACTTTCCCAAGGTCACACAGCTAGAGAGCAGCAAATGGAGCCTGAAAATTATCACTCCTCTTCAATAGTGATGGATGTCGGATAACTATCCTGAAAACTCTTCAGATAGAAAAGTGATTCAAGAGAATATAAATGAGTCATCCCTGGACTTCTTAGAGAGACCTTCATTTTTCACATTTACATTTCAAAAGACTACATGATAAAGAAATCACTTGCCATTGCTAGATAAGTACTTCTCCACGCAAGAAACTCAGAGCCCATTAAAGAGAGAGAGAGAGAAAAGAAAGAAAGAAAATGTACCAGCTCTAATTTCCTCTCCATACTAGACAGCCACAAAAGACAGTTAAAGTTCTGGCATTAAAAGCAGGCTGCCCAGCATTACTGCAATCTCCATGAGTTTGCATTTTTAAATAGAACAGTTGTTTCAGTGACATAAATCAAGATATTCTATAAATTTATAAAAAGTGAAGGCCTTGCTTTGCGTCCATATTGATCTTCTGGTATATGCTGGAATGTATATATTTCTCTTTTCCCCCTGTTAGAATGTACCTCTGTTGGAGTAGAGATGTTTATCTTCTTTCTCCAATAACCTCAGTGCCTAGAAGAGGCCCTTGGCATAGTAGATATTCACCATACACTTGTTAGTCAATAAATGAATGAATAAATCAATACGACAAAAAGCAGTTTGGAGATAAATGCTCTCCAACTTCTTTTTGGTGTTTCCTGAAACTGTCACATAACTCAGGAGCTGAAGTCCTCTGAACCAGTCATCTCACCTGCTTATCTAAAAACTTTACATATTTACAATATCTAGGACAAGTATGATTCTGTTTCAAGTATTTCATTCATTATGAAATCAGTGGAGCAAGGAATCTAAAAGGATTACTAGTATCTAGATCATATCAAGAAAAAAAAAACAAACAACCCCTTCAATTCTAGCCTTCCCTTCATAGGTCTGTATGTAATATATGCTTTACCAGTTTGTAAAAACAAGTGATAACAGCTACAGCCTAGGACTCAAGTACCTTAATCATTCCCTGGAAAGACTTCTTTCTTTTCAACTCATCCTCCTGCTTTATCCTGAGAAGCCTTCGCAGTGCTCTTAGGACCGCTAGGAGTCCCTTAAACTACCCCTTAGAGACAACTACCAGGATGATTTATGTGGCAACCTGCTTATTTGTCCTCCTGGCATCCAAGGGGCTACACTTTAACTGCTAAGGTAACTTAATCCCTTTGGCATCTGGGGACTTACTAGAAGGGGAGCTACGGTCTTTCCTCTCCTCTAATACCTGCTTCAGCCTCTCTAATAAGAACTTCTAGCTTGTTAGAGGTATTAGGAAAGAGCACTTAGCCTTTTTGTACCTCTTCTTCCTATCCTAGAACAGAGTAGTGACTCTATAAATGAAGATAATGCTAGATAGTGTAACAAACCTTCAACTTTCCATGACTAAGCACAATAGAAATTTCTACTGCACTCATATAACAGTTAAATGCCATTGGTCCTAGCTGGAAGGCAACTGTTTTACATTTATTGATTTAAGGATCTAGACTCCTCCCAAGTGTGGTTCCACCATTTGTTAGATTCTTGAAAATGAAAGAGATGGTGAAGAAGGCACAACATGGTCCAGAATTGACATACATCATTTCCATTAGTACTGCATTAGCCAAGTATAGTCATATGACCATGTCTGGAGGCAAGGGATAGCCTGGCCCACATCGCTTTTGGTTGGGAACATTCCCAGTGAAAACTTCACAATAAAAGAAAACAAAATTCTTTTTTTTTTTTTTTTTTTAATTTTTGGTGGATGGCATGCCCTGTGTCACACTGAAACCGTGTAGGATGCTGTCTTCCACTGGGGAAGGCAGATTGTTGGGTTACAGACATTTGCTTGCAGGTGCCATGGTTCTCTTCCTCGTTGATGCTCTGTTACTGGAACTGCTCATTTCTGGTTCTCTTCTGTTTTGTGGTAAGCCCTCAGGACCGACTCTTCCCCTGCAGAGGAAGTCTATAGTTGTCCTGTTATCCTACCTGTGATTGAGGAAGTTCAATTCAAAGAGAAGGTAGAATAGGAAGACCATCTGGCCTCAAATTCAAGCTCATTCTACCATTTGGCTTTACCAATGATACACCTAGTATTTCTCTAAGTTTCTATTTGATAAGTAGATCAGTAGGGAGGGAGGGACTGGGGCGGGGTGGGGAAAGGTAGAGATAGAGATAGATAAAATGGTTGTATATACTGCGAATTAGCTCAAAAGTTGTAGGAGAAAGAGGTAATAACCCCACAAAGCCCCATAATTATGTTAGGGGATACTTTGATTTATCTTAAGGTAATTTTACTAAAAATTATGGTTCCTTTTTGAGCTGGCTGAAAGGTCAAAAACAATTGTGAACATTTTAGAAAAAATATATTAAGTCCTACACTTCCAAATAATCTGAATTCTTGAAATTTAAATAGGCTTCCCAAGATAAACCTAAAGGCTCAAACAGACAATAAATATTTAATGAGCAGATATTTTGATTCCTTTGAACTTGGTGTCAGCCATTGTTCAGTCTCTTTGGTGGGTTTTCTAAAAAGTCTTATTCTTGCTCTCCAAACTTCAAGGACCTATCTCTCCAGAGTACATTAACCCCAGTCCATGTGTGGATCATGTACTCAACTTCTTTTGCAGTCATGCTTCAATATCAAAGTCAGTAGTGGGTGGTCTTTCAAAGTGTCCTGGGTGGGAGTTCACGGAGGAAAAGGCAAAGCTCTCTAAGGAAGCACTTGGGTGGCCTGGCATTGAAGACAGAGACAGACTGCAGAGAGAACCAAGCAACCAATATTTCTTGGTGATCCATTTATATACAACCCCAGTGTTAGTACCAGAAACCTTACCCACAGTGGCACTGAGAGTTGGCTTCAGGTCTTGGCCAGGTGGCACACAAGCTGCTTTTAATTGGCTGAGGAAGAACGAGTTTGCTCCAACCCAAATATGAATGAGATATTACATGTGAGTTAGAAAAAAATATTTTAAAGCATGTGTGGCCACTTCTCTCTCCTGTTTGTTGTGGAGTCTATGTTTCATTCATGAAAAAGAATCACAAATAAAATCTTACTGCTGTCAATATGCAGCCATTTTTGACATGATTATTTAACAGCTATTTTCTTCACTTTTTTCCATAATAACAATGTTTAAAATAAAGTGGAGACTTGAATGCAGCCCCATTTTATTTTCTTCTGGCAGGAGAATCTTCAAGTACAATATAAAAATGATACCTACACAGATAAGGTTGAACAGAATGTAGTCGGTAACATCAAATTATGGGTTTATCAAGAATATGAATTAGAAATATGTACTGATAGGGGTGCCTGGGTGGCTCAGTCAGTTAGGCGGCTGCCTTCAGCTTGGGCCCTGATCCCAGGGTTCTGGTGTCAAGCCCCACATCAGGCTCCTTGCTCAGCGGGGAGCCTGCTTCTCCCTCTCTCTTTGCAGGCTGCTCTGCCTATCTGCGCTCTATGACTCTGTCAAATAAATAAATAAAATCTTTAACAAAAAAAAAAAGAAATACGTACTGATAGCGGTTATTTGAACAGTAGGACACTACTGAAGAAAAACAAAAATACGGTATATAGTGTGTTTTCTATATTCCAATCTAACTTATATTATAATTTATAGACTTCAAATGAAAATCCTGAACAACTCATAACTGTCTGGTTCATTGATTTCCATCAAGTCTTCATATCCAAATAATTTAGGAGATTACTTCATGGATAATTAGTACGTTATGGAGTTTCCAAAATCTTTAAATAGTGGTAAGATTTTATATCATTTTAGGGAGTCTCTTTTCTGGTTTATAAATGCCTGTATAATTCAATCATGTAAAAACGATCAGGTAAGGTTTTTCTTGATTTTCTAGAATTGACTATTAAAGTCTACTAATGGGAAAAAACAAAAATGTGCTCTGGACACACATTCTAACTTTAAAGATCCTCTACCTACTGTGGTCAGCCACCTCTGGTCAGGGCTTACATAAGGATGCTGTTATAGCCATCACAATCCCAACCTTTGGCTCCCTTGGAGATCAAGAGAGTAAGTAATCTTTGAAGAGTAGCAACTTTTTCTTCCCAAGCCTTCCCAATGACTGACAAGGAGAAGAAAGGACTTTAGACTTGACCTACAAGGTTGGAGGATAGACCATCTGACCTCCCATCAGAAACTCAGAAAATAGCAACTGTCTTTGGTTTAAAAGTTACATGGCAGCTAAACTAACAGAGTTCCTGAAATTGCTGGTGCTCGGGGACAAGAGCAGGAAGGAGATACTATAGCTGAGGGAATAAGTGCTGAGGAGCTAGGGAAGGGGTAGACAACAGCCTGCATCTCAACCATATTGTTTGGTAAGAATATATGAATGTCCATGAATCATGTGAAAAGTGGTCAAATGTCAATCACCCTGCCACGTTCCCGCCCGAGAGGACTGACCACTGACCAAAAAGATCCCATGAACAAGAGCCTATAAAGGTGAACATACAGTACATGGAGAGGAAAGGAAACTGAAAAAGGGATGAGCCAGACCCTCACATGCTACTCCAGAGGCAGACGTTGTCCTAGAGGAGACCTTCACGGGGTCTTTGGAAGAAACTGCAATGTACCCCAATAAGAACCAGCATTTGGGTATTGGTCACACAGAACCGAAGAGCTGTCAGTCATCATCATATTGAGAATATGTAACAACTAACATGGAGGGGGCAGCCATCTTATCAGGAGTCGTTACAGAGGAAGTAACATCTGTTTTCTTCTCACTGTTTCCCACCCTACCTTCAGAGAAGGAAGTGAAGAAGGTTGGGTATGAGGAAGCAAAACATGCCCTCCATCTTACCACAAGCCACTGGCACCTCTGGTGTAATCCTCTTGGCGTGGGTGAGGGTATGGAGAAGCACTGGGATTGAAGTTAAAATGGAATTATTAAATTGAATATTACTAATATTGTTGAAAATGCTAATATCTAATATATAAAGAGCTAATATACCACTAAAAGATAAAAATTGAAAAAATGGGCCCTTAAGTCATAAAATCAGAATTTTATTTACACCCATCAGATTGACAAAAATATAAAAGCTAAACAATATACTCGTTAGGAAGGATGTAGAAAAAGGGGCACTCTCACACCTTGCTGGTAGGACTGCAGAATGGTATCACTTTCTATAGAAGAAAATTTGGCAATATCTAAAATGTGTATCTATGCATTTGCCCCTAGACTCAGCCCACACATCTAGGAAATTACCCTAAAAATACACCTCCATAAATATTAAACACCTTATATACCAGGTTATTCACTCTAGCATTATTTGTAATAGCAAAATATTGGAAGCAATCCAAATATCCATACATAGGAGATTAAGTAAACTATACTTCATCTGCACAATGAAATATTGCTCATCCATAAAAATGAATGACAGCGAGATGGACAAAATGAAGGAACAGACTCCAAGAGTGGAGTCAGAGATGCAGGGGCTGGAGAGAGTGGAGCTGAAACCACAGGATAGGGGTGGGGGTAGAGGGGCACAACGCTATGGACTTAGAGGACAGAGCATCAAGCAACATAGAATTAATCTCAGACCCTAAAACCTAATGGAATTTATCCTGCTGCGTTGTTAACTTGCTTTAGACCAACAACCCCTTTTATTCTTTCCATTTTCTCGCTTTCAGAATAGGAATGTCTACCCTAAGCCTGTCTCATCATTGTACTCTGGAAGCAGATAATTGTTTTCTAGTTCATAGGTCCAGAGATGGGAAAGGAATTTTGCCCCATGATGGAGGTCTTACTCAGTTTAGGCTACTATGATATAATACCACAGACTAAGTGGTTTAAACAACATACATTTATTCCTCACAGTTCTGGAGACTAAGAAGTCCAGAGTCAAAGCACCAATAGATCTGGTATCTGGTGAGAGCCCTCTTCCAGGTCGTAGACTGCCAACTTCTCATTTTATCCTCATATGGCATAAGGGGATGAGGTAGCTCTCTGAGGACCCTATTATAAGGGCACTAATCCCATTCATGAGGGTTCCACTGTCATCATCTAATTACTTCCCAAAGGTCCCACCTCCGAATACCATTACACTGTTAGGATTTCAACATGAATTTTGGGTGGATACAAACACGCAATTGATTGCAATGAACCATAACCCCTCACTCATACCTGATTTAGAGGATTTAAAAGATGAGATTTGGAGCTTTTTTGAGTTGATTATGTACAGATGAGATTTTAAAGTTAGAGTCATGCTAGAAGAGATTAGACTTTTGGAGACACAGGATGAAGTGAATGTATTTTCCAAGGACATGAATTTTGTTGGGCCAGAGTAGATTATTATGGGTTGAAAAGTGTCACCCAAAAGTCGTGTCTATCAGGAACCTCAGAATGAGAACTTACTTGGGAATGAGGTCTTTTCAGATAAAATTAGTTAATATATAAGGCCATCATGGATTAGGGTGGGGCCCAAATCCAACTTGACTGGTTTCCTTATAAGAAGGCAGTGGTGCAGGGTTCCTCGGTGGCTCAGTCAGTTAAGCACTCATGTCATGATCCCAAGGGTCCTGGGATCAAGCCCCGATGAGCGGGGAGCCTGTTTCTCCCTCTCCAGCTCCCTCTGCTTGTGCTCTTTCTCTCTCTGTCAAATAAAAAAGGGGGGGGCAGTTGTGCAGAGACATAGCAGGAAGAAAGCCACATGAAGACAGTGGAAGAGACTGGAGCGATGAAGCCACAAGGCAAAAAATGCCAAGGGTAGCTGGCAACCACCAGAAGCTAAAAAGAACCAAAAGATTCTCCTCTAGATCCTTCAAAGGAAGCAAGACCCAGCTGATTCCTTGATTCCAGGCTTCCAGCCTCCAGGACTGTGAGAAAATACATTTTTTGTTATTGTTTAAAAAAATGGGAATATGAAAAAATATGCTTATATTTTCAAGTCAAAAAAGTGAGATGCAGAATAATATATATAGTAGTTCTACCTTTGGTGTAAAAAAGAAGAGAGAAAGTTATACACACACACACACACACACACACACACACACACACACAAGATAAACCATAAACTAAAGAAATGATTACATGTAGAAAGTTAGTAAAAGTAAGATGGAAGGAATAGGAATGGGAGGGAGGTTTCTCTGGGTATATCTTTTGATATTACTTAATATTTTTATAACCATGTAAAGGTTTTAAATATTCAATAAATACAATTAAGTCAAAAGAAAAGAGATCTTAAAACTGTCTATAAAAAGAAATAAATGAATCTATTTTTTATCAAAGTAATAATTGAACCATGCAGAAAAAAATAATTCATTTTTGGACATAGTCTCTGACCAAATAGCCAAAGAAATTATCTGTCCAACTGAGAAAATTTATATATGGGCTGGATATTAGACAATATTACGGATCTTTTTTTTAAATTTCTGTATTTCCATTCAAATTTCCCCAGTTTCCATAACATTTCCAAGAAATTATTAATTATTCACTTTCTAGAGTGATAATGGTATGTGGTATTCTTATTCTTAAGAGATGCATTTTATATTTTATAAGGAAAACAATTGCCATAATGCCTACAACTTGCTTTTAAATAGTAAGCCAAATATATATACACATACACACAAGGAGGGAATTATGTCTATTTTTATATAATTGGTACGCATATATAATAAAGTAGAAGGTACGTGGTGATCTTTATACTTCTTTATACTTTCTATTCTATATACTATCTATGGGTTTGAACATTTTCAAAACAAAGAGTTGGGGGGAAAATGAATAGGCTCATAACCTGGAAGAATTCTGGACTCAGGCAGAGAACACAAATGGAGCCAGAGACTCCGAGGAGAAAAGGATTCTATTAACTGGGCACAGTTAGTGACTGTTACTGGAAAAATAAAACTAATCCATGTTTGTACCCCAAAGAGTGGGGTCGTTCATTACATGTAGACTACCAACTCTTTAAGGAGCCTCTCTGGGATCAATTTTTTTTTTTTTTAATTCCTGTATGCCAGGGATCATACTCATCCCTGGGACTAAAGGATTCTAGAGAAAGGGAAGATCCTTCAGAGTTGACAGCAGCCAAGTCTAACTTAACTTGTCAATAGAAGAAAAAAGCAAAGCACCATCATTAAACAGTATAAAACTGTCATTGTAACTCACGATCAGATGAAGCCAACACAGTCAAAATGGATTACAAAGGCAAACAAAAACTAAGAAAACAGAAGGGAGATGTGCCTGTCCTGAGACTGTTGTGCTCAGACCATCTCTTCAATCCTGTTCTGAACTCTAATTTGGGGACAAGCTGATGCCTGCAGGCCACCTTTCCCAGGTTCCTATGTCAGCCAGCTTGCAGCAGACTTTGGCCAATGGAAAATTTTAGAAAGAAAGCAGAGGGCAGGAGACAGGGAAGGAGTAAAGCCAGGGTGTTTATAGCCTCCTTCCCTGGCTGGGTGGGTTCTTCTGCAGCAGCTGGGTGAATCCAGCCTCCACCAGATAGGCTTCCATGCTTCCAATTCCTAATGTTTGTGCAGAACTCCCTGGGCACTGCTCATATTTTCTCTTCCCCTTTCCGCTCTAGCCTAGGGGTGGCTGGAGCCTCCTACTGTTCCCAGTGGGCTATCTCCCCATTCTCTGCTAGCATGTCAACCTTCCCTTTCTTGCTCAAATAATGCCTTTGTAAATTCCCCATGTTTTAAATATACAGAATTATTTTTTCCTCTTTGGATCCTGATGATTCAGAATGTGAAAGGGAAAGAAGAGGTAAAAAGAGAATGAATTATTGGCACAGTTGTATATGAAAACACACACAATAGGTAGAGAATGGCAAATACTCTGAGAGTATTAACCAGTGTACACCATTCTCTTCTATAGAACCTAGTACTTTTAACTTTTGAGCCTGATTACATGTAGAAAGTTAGCCAAATCTCATCAGTCATCTGACAACAACAGCATAATGGTTAAGAACATAAATTCTAGAGCTAGAAAACCTGGGTTTATATCAGCTTTACCACTAACAGTTCTGTCACTTTAGGTAGTTATTTAACCTTTCTGTGCGTTGGTTTCCTTATCTGCAAAGTGAGGGTAATAATACTATGTACTTCATATAGGGTTAAAATGTGTACAAAGTGAGCACAATAAATATTCTTTAATTCACTTATTTCGTTCATTTTTACACAGCAAACTTATGAACTGATTACTGTTTACTGTGTTACTTTTTCCATACAATTATTTTCATGTCTGGTCACAGTTTTCAAGGTACTTTATATGTACACCTCCATTCCACCCAGCAATCTAGCTGAGATAGATTGAATAGGTCATTAGTGAACCATCCTTGGGATCCTACCCTGCTTATTTTTAACAAATCCTCCAACTTTGTATGGCAAAAATTACATGTAAAATACAAAAGGCATTTGAAAGCCATCCATTAGGAATATTCTTGTAGGTGGCCTTATTAATACTGATATATTTTTAATAAAAAATAAAACCTATATTGAACCAATATCAAGAAAGTAATCAGTTGTGAAATCAACAAAGCCAATAACAGAATTTAGAGATGGCTACTCTACAATTTGAAATCCTGTCATTAACCCTGATTTATAAGAATCTGTAGGGAAGATTGACAACTCAGGAGACAACATACTGGAAGGACCTAGAAGAAAGGGAAATGTGGGTGGAAAATAATTCATTAGCTCTATTACCTCAGTTCAATTCAGTGAAAGGAGTTATTTTACTCATCATTGTTTCCAAGGAAACTATGGTTGACTCATCTCACAGTTCAGTATCTTGCAATCACATATACATGTCATGAACACAACAGTTCTTACTCTACAATTCATCTATGTGCTTAATGCCCACATAGCGTACACCTTGAGAGCAGTATCCATTTGTAGTAAAATTGAATTTAACCTGAATGTTTATCTAATGTTTTCGGTCTTATTATTTTCAATGATCCTTTGTTAAAATAAAACCACATTCATTAATAGATGGCCAGATTATACTTATTTGCCTTCTCTTACCATACTGACATACAATATATCACAAAATCACCAATTTAAACAAAAAGGTATTTTAAACCATGAGCCCACAAATTATCAGTACATGCCAGTCTTTCTTATATTTTCTCTTGTGTAAATTTCATCATAAAAAACGTAAGTGTAAATATGCATAGATGTAAAAGCAAAGGCAAAGTATGAAGATTTTTCAAACTGGACTATATGAAAATACCACCACTTATTTGTCATATTTTCCCCAAAGGCACCTAAATTATTAAGTAAAAGCTTCCTGAGCTTTTAAGACACCGGATATTTGAAACCTTGTAAAAGCTGACATTCCTGAGGTGGAATATTTCATTTAGCTGTTGTTAATATTCAGTGCCTGGCCAGACATCATTAAATTAGCGGGCAAAGGTAAAACATACTGTACAGAAAGAATTATATCACAAAACTCCTTGCCATCAGGTAAAGGTAGTATTAGTGAGTTCAACCTTGATAATGAGGGTATACCAACTGGGAGTTCTCCTTGTCTGCCGGTATTGTGGAGCGCCTCCAGGTTCCACTCATCAATCAGAATAGAACACTGCATGACTGCATAAACAGAAAACATTATTCTCAAGGTCTGAGGTGATTGCAGGAAGATTTTAGAATGTTGTAGTAAAACAAACTTCTCTAAGTTTTAGGGCAGAATTTGTAAACTGCACTTTGAGAGCATACATAGAACATACATATATCTTGGGAATTTCCATGAATTATTAATAAGTATCCCAATGCAAAGGGATAACAATTCTAGTGAGGCTCAACATAGGATGACAATCCTGAGTCATAGTCATACAGAAATGATCAGCAGAAACAATAATTCAATAAGCAAAAAAGTCACCCTAAACCAGAACAGATGAAATTCTCAAGCTCTCCAAGCTAAGGATTTTCACAATTCCTGAAATGTGATATTGGGAAATATTTTCAGACCTCTGACTTTGTTGATATCTAAATCTGTCCACATCTATATAGCTAGCTGGTAAGCTTTTTGTTGTTGTTGTTTTAAATATGCTTCATGTAACAGTAGAGTCATCTAAATAAGGATCTCATTTCATCACATTTAATCAGTTTAGAAGACCTATTAGTCATTTCCACTCCCAAATCAATTTATTGTGCTAAATACCCTGGAAGAGACAAGTACACATACTACACATTCCTATTCTACCCAATGCCCCTGTCACCACTGTACAAACTACTCTATATGCTAGGTGGACAGGCTGTCTACACCGAGTGAATCCAAATGTACTGTTCTGTATTTAAAATCTATTCATTCCACACCTGGATAAAAGGAACTAACAAGGACCAGATTTACCCAACTACCTGAAACAACTAAAAATATGGTAAATATTTTTTAAAAGTTTAAGATGTTGGACATCAGGCAACAAAGGACAATGATTCCTAATTGATGGGAAACAAATGAGATGAACCCTACACTCACCCCTTATTACTGTCTGTTGGGTTTCAAAGCTCAGGCACAGGGGACAGGAACCTAGGCTGAACACCCTCAAACTTTCCAAGGATCTTAGGAAGCTTAGGAAGGCCAAAGCAGCTAGTGAAAGCAGAGTACTTAAAAGGAGAATGCTACACAAAGATTCTTCATAGATCTGCAGGAGTCTGTAGCTTAATATCCATGAACACATGTGTTTGAGGAAACTACCGAAGCTAGAGAATTAACCAGCACAATACCCACAGTTCCCACAGGTTCTTGAATAGTTCCTCTTCCCATCAGTCAGAGTCAAAGACCTCATCATTCATAGGCATCAAATTTCATGGAGAACTCAGAAAGGTTTTGCCTCAATAGTGGGGAAAATTTACCCTAGATAACCCAATTCCCCTTACCTAGCAAAGCTTAAAAACAAGGCCCCAAAACTATCTTCAAGTAACTAAAATATCTCCTAGTTAAAAACTCAGAAATATTCATAGGACTGCAAAATTATCCACTAACCAACAAGATAAAATTCACAATGAATATCTGACATGTAATTACAATTTTCTATCCAAAAAAGCAGAACAATATAAGTCATAATGAGGAGAAATTTAATCAATTGAAACTGACCCAGAAACAACACAAATAATAGAAGTAGTCAACAAGGACATAAAAATTATAAATGGATTTCATGTGTTTAAGTAGTTAGCAGAACGATTTAAATGTTAAGTAAAGGCATGGAAGATTTTACATAGCCACAATTTAAATTCTAGAAATAAAAACTAAAATATTACAGATGAAAATACCCAGGATAGGATTAAGGACATATTAGACACAGTAGAATATAAGATTAGTAAACTTAAAATATAATAGTAGAAATTATTAAGTATGAAGAACACACACTTAAAGTGTCCTAAGTTTTGTGTAATTGGGAGTTCTCAAAAGGAAGAGGAGAGAAAAAATATTTGAAGAAAATGTAAGCAAATTTTCCAAATTTAATTAAAACTATGAACTCAGTTGGAACAAACAATTCTAAAATCTGTATGGAACCAGAAAAGACCCTGAATAGGTAGGGGAATGTTGAAAAAGAAAACCAAAGCTGAGGGCATCACAATGCCTGACTTCAAGCCCTATTACAATGCTGTGATCATCAAGACAGTATGGTACTGGCACAAAAACAGACACATAGATCAGTGGAACAGAATAGAGAGCCCAGAAATGGACCCTCAACTCTATGATCAACTAATCTTTGACAAAACTGGAAAGAATATCCAATGGAAAAAAGACAGTCTCTTCAAAAAATTGTGCTGGGAAAATTGGACAGCCACATGCAGAAGAATGAAACTGGACCATTCTCTTACACCATACACAAAGATAAACCCAAAATGGATGAAAGACCTAAATACGAGACAGGAATCCATCAAAATCCTAGAGGAGAACACAGGCATTAACCTCTTCAACTTCGGCCATAGCAGCCTCTTTCAAGACACATCTCTAACGACAAGGGAAACAAAAGCAAAAATGAACTATTGGGACTTCATCAAGATAAAAAGCTTTTGCACACCAAAGGAAACAGTCAACAAAACCAAAAAGCAACCTATGGAATGGGAGAAGATATTTGCAAATGTTTTATCGGATAAAGGGCTGATATCCAAGATCTATAAAGAACTTATCAAACTCAACATCCAAAAAACAAAAAATCCAGTCAAAAAATGGGCAGAAGATATGAATAGACATCTCTCTAAAGACAACATACAAATGTCCAACGGACACATGAAAAAATGCTCCACATCCCTTGGCATCAGAGAAATCCAAATCAAAACTAAAATGAGATACCACCTCACTCCAGTCAGAATGGCTAGAATTAAAAAGTCAGGAAACAACAAATGTTGGCGAGGATGCAGAGAAAGGGCAACCCTCTTACACTATTGGTGGAAATGCAAAGCTGGTGCAGCCACTCTGGAAAACAGTCTGGAGATTCCTCAAGTTAAAAATAGAGCTACCCTACAACCCAGCAATTGCACCATACGTATTTACCCCAAAGATACAAATGTAATGATCTGAATGGGCACCTGCATCCCAATGTTTATAGCAGCAATGTCCACAGCAGCCAAACTATGGAAAGAGCCAAGATGTCCATCAACAGATGAATGGATAAAGAAGATGTGGTATATATACGTGTGTGTATATATGTATATGTATATAGGTATATACACACAATGGAATATTACTCAGCTGTCAGAAAGAATGACTACTTACCATTTATATCGATGTGGATGGAACTGGAGGGGATTATGCTAAGTGAAATAAGTCAAGCAGAGAAAGACAATTATCATATGGTTTCACTCATATGTAGAACATAAGGAATAGCACAGAGGATCATAGGGGAAGGGAGGGAAAATGGAATGGGAAAAAATCAGAGAGGGACACAAACCATGAGAGATTCTGGACCTCTGGGAAACAAACTGAGGGTTGCAGAAGGGGAGATGGGTGCAGGGATGGGGTAACTGGGTGATGGGCATTAAGGAGGGCACATGATGTAATGAGCACTGGGTGTTATACGCAACTGATGAATCACTGAACACTACATCAGAAACTAATGATATACTATATGTTGGCTAATTGAATTTAAATTAAAAACACCTATAAACTCGCAAACCCAAGAAGCTCAACAAACTTCAGGCACAAGAAACAAAAAGAAAACTACACCACAGTACTTAAAGCCAGTGATAAAAAGAAAACCTTAAAAGCAGCCGGAAGGGAAAAAAAAAAAAAAAACATACTTATGTATAGAGAACAAAGTTTAGAATGACAGGAGCCTTTTGACTGGAAATAATCTAAACCAGAAGACAGTAAAACCACCACTTGGAAGGACTGAAAGAACAAGAAAACTGCCAACCTAGATTTTAGGAACAGTAAAATGTTTTTGTTTTGTTTTGTTTTGTTTCATAAACAAAGGTGAAATAAAGACTTTTCAGATATATTAAAGCTAAAAGAATTCATTATCAGAAAATCCATGCTATAAAAAATGTTAAAGGATATCCTTCAGTAAGAAGGAAATACCAAAAGAAAATCTGTATCTACACATACAAAAAAATGAAATAGTAACTACATGGATAAACATAAAAGTTTTTTTTAGTTTCTTGAAATATAATTGTTTAAATAAAAAAAAAACAGTGCACTGTGTGATTCATTATATATGTAGAAGCTAAATGTATGACAATAATAGTGCACAGCCTAGAAGGGGAAAATGCAATTATCCTATTGTATGGATCTTATATTACTCATGGAGTGGTATACTAGCACTTAAAGGCAGACTTTGAAGTTTAAAAGGAGTACTATAA
Organism: Callorhinus ursinus; assembly: GCF_003265705.2. NCBI lineage: Eukaryota > Metazoa > Chordata > Mammalia > Carnivora > Otariidae > Callorhinus > Callorhinus ursinus. Next base: position 108,227,139 of record NW_027397063.1, read on the forward strand.
AACCTAAAGCAACCCCTAACATAAGCCCACAAAGGGTATGGTGGTGAACGGAATCATAAATAGTTAAATGATCCAAAAGAAAACAGGCAAAGGGAAAAGGGATAAAAACAAAAGATGAGATAAATTAAAAACAAATAGCAGAAATATAAATTTAAACCAAACCATATAAATAAATACATTAAATATAAGTAGCTCATTCCTAATGTGAGTGGGTTTCCTCCCATCAGCCTGAATAGAACAAAAAAAGCTGACCCTTTCTAAGAGAGAATTCTTCCTGCCTGACTGCCTCTGAACAGAGACATGAGCTTTGCCCTGTCTTGGGACTCGAACTGAAACACTGGCTCTTCTTGGATACAGGGTCTGTCAGCCTTTGGACTGGAATACACCATCAGTTCCCCTGGTGCTCAGGCCTTCAGTCTCTAACTGGACAATGCCAGAGGGCTTTCCTGCGTCTCCAAGCTTGCTGACTCACCCTGCAGATCCTGGCACTTGCTAGCCCTCATAACTGCATGAGACCAGTCCTTATCATACCTCTTCTAAAAATATATATATATTATTGTTACCAATAGGTTTTATATATACACATATGTTTATACACACACACACACACCCCTACACATATACATATAGTTTCTGTTATTGACTGCTTCATTTCCCTGAAGAACTTGGGAGAACCCGTGAGGAGCCCTGACTCAACACTGTTTTAACACTACTCAAAATTTTTAAAAGTGGTTTAGTACATTAACAGCAAAGTGAATTTAAGAGCATATTACCAAGAATAAAAAGGATCATTTCACAATAATAAAGAGGTCAAATTAAGAGGCATAATAATCCTAAACATTTGTTTCCAATACAGAGCTTCAATATATATGAAGAAAAAACTGATAGAAGTGCAAAGAGAAATAAACAAATTCACATTTACAGTCTAGGATTTCAACACCACTCTCTCAATAATTAATAGAAGAAGAGGCACTCACCCATATCCTCAGGGCCAATTGTTCCTCTCGTGGTAGTGAGGGTTCTAGAATTCATTCCAGGAGGCCACTGCTGCTGGTTCCTGGAGTCTGTTTCCTTAATAACAGCCTCAGGGTATTGCTCACCATTTCTGACCGGACAAACTGCCAGCCTCCTGGAGGTAGAGCTGTTCCTTTCACCCAGGAAATGTTCTCTTTTGAACAGCACAGGGCCTGGTCCAGATTGGTGGAGTCTACGGTTTCCCAAGAGGGCAAACAGCATTCAGTTGGAGCCCACAGAGGGAGCTTTGTGGCTGCTGGGTGCTGAGCGTCAGAAGAAGCTTCAAGAATGGTGCAGTCAGGCCACAGATGCCACTGCCTTGACCACTCATCCCAAGGGGAGCTGGAGCACTTGGGATCATGGGAGTTCCATAGGAACCACCTGAGTAAGAGAAGCAGTAACCGAACACTTGAAACTATCAACCACCTTGACCTAATTTACGTTTAGATAACACTCCGTCTAACAACAGCATGACACTTATTTCTCAAGAAAAACAGAACATATACCAAGATAGAGCATATGCTGGTCCGCAAGTCTCAATAAATCTTTAAGAATTCTATTTTCTGACCAAAATGAAAAATTAGAAATAAATAACAAATTCATCTGGAAATGCCTAAATATTTGGAAACTGAATAACATACTTCAAAATAACTCATGGGTCAAAGAATAAACCAAAAAGCCTGTAAGAAAGTATTTTAAACTGAATGAAAATGAGAAGACAACATATCAGAATTTGTAGGATGCAACTTAAGCAGTGATTAGAGGAAAACTTATAGCATGAAATGCCTATATTAGAAGAGAAGAAAGGTCTCAAGTCAATGACCTCACTACATACCTTCCACTAGAAAATGAAGAAAGCATAAACAGAAAGCAAGCATAAGAGAGGAAATAATGAAGATCAGAGCAGACATCAATGAAAATAGAAAACAGAAATACAATAAAGTAAGAAAACCAAATCATTGCAGATGCTATAAATATTTAAAAGTAACTAAGGAATACTATGAGCTACTTTATGCCAATAAATTTGGCAACATAGGAAATGAAGAGATTCCTTGGGGGACAAAATAACAATGCTTACTCATGAAGAAGTAGTTGAATAAATCTCTTAAACTATGTGAATTGGGTGTGCAGTTTAAAATCCCATCAAATGTAAACTATTCACAGATGACATGATCATATATGTAGAAAACATGATGCAGGCTTCAAAAAAGTGACTAGAACAGTAGGTGAATTTAACAAGCTTTCAGAATACAAGATCACTGTATAAAAATTTTATTTCCATATACTGGTGATGACCATTTGGAACTTGAAATTTTAAAATCATATTTATAATAACATCAAGAAATATGAATTAGTTTTGGATATATCTAACTTAAGTGTGTAAAAATTTTACATGAACCCAAAATATGATGACAAAATAAAAGAAGACCTAAGTAAATGGAAAGATATACATGTTCATGAATTAGAAGGAAATTTGTTTAAGATGGCAATCCTCCCAAAACTGATACATAGATTTAATGCAGTGTCAATTAAAATTCTAACAGACTTTTCTCTAGAAATTGATGATCTAATTCTAAAAGTCATATGGAAATGCAAAGGACATAGTATATAGTCAAAACACCTTTGAAAAAAAGAACTGAGGAACTTATTTTACCTGATTCACAGACACGATAAAACTATGGTAAAAAGCACAACAGCACAGTATTTGTGTCAAGGTAGACAAGTAGATCGATGGCAGACATTTAGAGTCCAGAGCGGGAGTTCACACATATATAGTAAATTGATTTTCAAGGAAGGAGCAAAGGTTTAACAATGGAGAAAGAGTAATCTTTCAATATACTGGGCTGGAACAATTAGATATCCATATATATAAATGAAACAAATTCCTCCATCTATCCTCACACTATATGAAAATGTTAATGTAAAATGATTCATGTATATAAAGGGAAAACTTAAAATTATAAAAGTTCTAGAAGAAAGCACAGGAAAAAATGTGATCCTGTATTCCTTAGGAACAGAGTTCTTAGATAATCTAACAAAAGTATGACCCACAAAAGAAAAAAATTACAAATTGAATTTCATTAAAATTAGGAATTTCTGATCTTTGAAACATACTGTTAAGAGAAGGAAAAGACAAGCCACAGACTGGGATAAAATATGTGCAAACTCTAAATCTAATAAAGAATGTGAATCTAGACTATATAAAGAATTCTCAAAACTCAAATATTATTCAGCCATAAAAAAGGCTTGAAGACTATTACATGCAATGACTTGAATGAACTTTGAAAATGTTATGCTAAATGAAAGGAATCAGAAAAAAAAGTCACATATCAAATGATTCCATAGATATAAAATGTCTAGATTATGTAAATCCACAGAAATAGAAAGCAGATTAGTGAGTGCCAGAAGATGGGCTGAAGAGAAAATTGAGAGTGACTGAGATGGAGATTCTTTATGGGATGAAGGAAATGTTCTGAAAGAGATTGTGGGAATAGTTGTACAACAACGGTGAATATACTAAAAACCACTAAATTACACATTTTATATGGTGAATTTTATGTTATGTGGATTATTTCTTAATAATAAAAATTTTAAAAATCAAAAGCTCAATATTAATAAAACAAGTAACCCCACTTAAAAAATAGACAAAAACTTTGAACAGACCCTTTCCAAAGAAGATATATGCATGGCAATAGGCACAGGAACAGTTCCTCAGCAAATTAGTAATTAGAGAAATGCAAATTAAAACCACCAAGAGACAGCACAACACACACCTGAGTGGCTAAAATTAAAAACACTTGACCTTACCAAGTGTTATCAATATAAAACAACCGAAATCCTCACATACTACATGTGGGAATGTTAAATGTTACAACTGCTTTGAAAAAAAAGTTTGGTAGTTTCTTAAAAATTTAAATGTACACCTACCATATAACCTAGTCATTCCATTCCTGGTATTTACCCAAGTCAAATTAAATGTATGTATGCCCATAAAAATACCTGTACATGAATGTGCAGAATAGCATTACTTTTAATTATCCCAAACTGGAAACAATCCAAATGTCCCATATATCCAACTGCTGAAATGTGAATGAATAAAATATCACAGTATATCTATAAAATATAATATTACTTAGCAATTAAAATACATAAACTATTGATGCACATAATAATATGGGTAAATAGCAAAATAATTACATAAAATGAAAAAGCCAGGCAAAAAAGAGTATATACTCTCTGACTCCACTTATATAAAATTATAGTATATACGAACTCATTTTGTATTGCCCGAGGACAAGACAAGTGTTGCCTGAGGACAGGGACTAGGAGAGGCAAAGTTTGGAAGCAAGAGATTACAAAGGGATATGAGGAACTTTTTAAAAATTTTTTTAAATTTAAATTCAATTTAATTAACATACACTGTATTATTAGTTTCAGAGACATAATTTAGTGACTCATCAGTTGCACATAACACCTGGTGCTCATTACTTCAAGGACCCTCCTTAATGCCCATCACAGTTACTCCATCCTCCCCACCACCCCCTCCAGCAACCCTCAGTTTGTTTCCTATAGTTAAGAGTCTCTTATGGTTTGCTTCCCTTTCTGTTTTCATCTTATTTTATTTTTGCTTCCCTTCCCCTATGTTCATCTGTTTTGTTTCTTAAATTCCACAAAAAGGTGAAATCATATGGTATTCGTCCTTCTCTGAATGACTCATTTCACGTAGCGTAATACCCTCTAGCTCCAACTACATCATTGCAAATGCAAGATTTCATTTTTTTGATGGCTGCATAATATTCCGTTGTATATATATACCACATCTTCTTTATCCACTCATCTGTCAATGGACATCTGAGCTCTTCCCATAGTTTGACTATTGTGGACATTGCTGCTATAAACATTTGGTGCACGTGCCCCTTCGAATCACTATGTTTGTAGCCTTTGAATAAATACCTACTAGAGCAATTGCTGTGTTGTAGGGTAGCTCTATTTTTAACTTTTTGAGGAAACGCCATACTGTGTTCCAGAGTGGCTGAACCACTTTACATTCCCACCAACAATGTAAGAGGCTTCCCCTTTCTGTGCATCCTCACCAACATCTGTTGTTTCCTGAGTTGTTAACTTCAGCCATTCTGACTTGTATGAGGTGATATCTCATTGTGGTTTTGATTTGTATTTCCCCAATGCCAAGTGATACTGAGCATTTTTCATGTGTCTGTTGACCATTTGTATGTCTTCTTCAGAGAAATGTCTGTTCATGTCTTCTGCCCATTTCTTGACTGGAATTTTTTGTTTTTTGGATGTGGAGTCTGATAAATTCTTTATAGATTTTGGATACTAGCCCTTTATCTGGTAAGACATTTGCAAACTATCTTCTCCCATTCTAAGGTTGCCTTTTAGTTTTGTTGACTATTTCCTTTGCTGTGCAAAAGCTTTTTATCTTGATGAAGTCTCAATAGTTCGTTTTTGCTTTTGTTTCCCTTGTCTTTGAAGATGTGTCTAGCCAGAAGTTGCTATGGCTGAGGTCACAAAGGTTGCTGCCTAGGTTCTCCTCTAGGAAGGGATATGAGGAACTTTTAACAATAAAGCATGTGTTCATCATCCTGATCATGGTGGTAGTTTATTGGCATACAAATATATCAAATTTTATCAAATTACCCTTTTTAAATATGTGCAGTTCATCATGTGTCAACTAGACCTCAGTAAACTATTAAACTAAATTAATTTTTAAAATGGAACCAATAAATTTAGTCTCTAGAGATATAATATCATGGACGCTTGGGGCCAGAGTAGGTGCCATTTTAGTCAAGTACTATGTGTAAACCAACATTAACAGGGTGCCAATTCTAAGATTCTCATTTTGGAAGTCAAGCTGCAGCAAAGAAAAGGGAAGCAATGTGCTAAAATAAATGAAAGACAACTCAGACACAAAATAAAACAGAATGCAAGAAAAGATGTTGCATGATTTCAGTTTAAGTATAGCCAGGCTAAACTTGGTTTCTTGAGATTCTTTTATTTTGCTTAGCTTCTTTGGGGGGATTCTATCCCTTGAAATCAAACTATCCAAGACTGGAACAGTCGTTTTCTATTAAGCCATTTATTTTCAAGCCTGGAACACAATAACAAATAAAGGATTTCTTGGTATTGTTCCAGATAAGTAAGTAGGTTACTGAACTGGTAGATAGTCTAGACTATTTTGGCCAAGATTTTATTGATAAATGCCTTGTTTGAGTTCCCTAAGAAAGAGACCTTGAGACTAGGATTCAAGTGAAAGTGATTTATTTAAGGTGATCCTAGAAAGGCCCCTAGGTAGTGAGAGAGGGAAGGCAAGGTGGGCAATAAAGGATATGCTCTCAGGCCAGTTACCTCTATGACACTGGGGCTTAATACCACTAGGTAAATCTCAATGTTAGTGCTGAAAATGCACCTTAGAATTGGCCCAAACCAGGGGAAAGAGAACAAGGGGATTTATAGAGTAACTCCCACCGGTAATTGGTTGAAAAATGCTTGGGGGTTGTGGAGCATTGATTCTAACATCCCTTCACTATGACCTTGGGCAGAATGGTCTCTGGCTTCAAGAGATAACTCTCATGCAGTTGGAAGGAGGACTGGAGGGCTCTGCAGTGATAGGGCCCAAGGAGATAGTGTCAGGGGGCAAATGTCATCTGCTCTGCCCAAGTAGGACAAATCAGGCAAAACATCATTGCTTACAGAATTTTGCTTGAAGAAGACATATTCCCATCTGGAATTGCTGCATATTACACCTTCCCTAACTCTCTCCACTGAACTAACCTGGTTCTGTATTACCAATAGGGTAAGATCCGAAGTTGGTGGTGTGGTACAACAGGTCCCTGATTAGATATACCTGACCTACTTCATCAGTCATCTTTTACATGGTTCTACCATGTATAATACATTGAACTACCTGCAGTTCCTCACATACACAATAATTTTGCATAGCAATACAACTTTAAATATGCTCCTCCCAGCAACCAGAAATACCTTTCCTCTATGATGAAGTCTTACTTACATTTCAATATACAACATGAGTATTGCCTTCTTTATGCGATTTCTACCTGAATACTCCAAGTGTGTGCCTCCTCTGTGTGTCTGTGTATATTCTTGAGATAGCACTTGTATTATGATTATGGATTCATTGCTCTATTACACTAGATCGTGAACTTCCCTGGGGACAGAGATTATTGTATTCATCCTCTTAGCTCCAGTGGTTGGCATAACATTGTGCATATTGCAAATGCCTAATAACTTTTACTGAATTGTTTATGATTCCAGTAATTGGAAATAACATCAATAAATTAGTTAAATAAATGGCAATACATTTAAAGAGTAGAATTTTTTCAGCTCTTACATAGAATCAACTAGTGTTATGAGTATGGATATGCAAAATAAACCAAAATATATAACAAATGTTCAAACATCATGTTAAATGAGAGGAGTAAGTTATAAAATGCTATACACATAGCATAATCTATAATATTTTGGTAAATATATGTATATAATATGCATATATAATGTGTATTATATGAATATTAAAATATGCAAAAACTATATACCAAACTGTTAAAAATGATAATGCCTGAAAGGTAGAGTTATGGAACATATACTTTATACTTACAACTCTGTGTTGTTCTATTTTTTTTTTAAAGATTTTATTTATTCATTAGAGAGAGAGAGAGAGAGAGAGCATGAGCAGTGGGAGAGGCAGAGGGAGAGGGAGAAACAGGCTCCCTGCCAAGCTAGGAGCCTGATGTGGGACTCGATCCCAGGACCTTGGGATCATGACCAGAGCCGAAGGCAGATGCTTAACCATCTGAGCCACCCAGGCGCCCCTGTTCTAATTTTTTTTTTATAACAAGAAGATAATCAGCTTTATAAGAAGAAAATAGCAATAAGGATAAATATACATAAATAATGCTTCATCAGGATGTTTGGAAACAGTAATGTGAGGGTCCAACTCAACTCTTTTTATTTAAATCAGACAATCTTAGAAGCTTAAGTTCCTTTTAATAGAGATTCCTTATAGATAGAAAAAGAAAGGTGATGGTGAAATCATAGTGAGGAGCCTATAAATGTCACCTGAAAGCATTTTATATATTTTAGGCTGAGACAGAGAAGATTTAGGTGGGGAGCATGAGCTGTCTTCAAATTCGTGAAGGGCTATTTTATGGAAGAGGTGTTAAATATGTCCTGTTTTGCCCTTGGGTTTTACTTGGGTCAGTGTATGAAACTTGTAGACAGAAAAATTTAAATTTGGTATAAAAGGAGATCTTTTCTTTTGTCATAATTCTATAAAGATAGAAAGATTCAGCCCCATGGCTTCCTGATTTTCACAATCCCTGAAGTTATTCAAATACAGTATGGAAAAACACATGTTAGAGCACTTGTGCAGAAACTCACAGCCTCCTTGGAAGGGGGTTTAAATACCCTCTAGGCTCCCTTCCAGCACTGAGGTTATGGTATTGTGAGATCAGAAGTTTCCAAAAGAGTTTAAAATTATTAGGACATGAAAAGCATTTCTACAAAAGAATTATTTTTTTCTTTATTAAATTTGGCTCAGATTACACAGCAAAAGCAAAATGAAAGGAAGTCTGGAGACATGGTTCTGTTCCAAACTTTCCAATAAATTCATTCATTCATAAATTCAAAATTTATTGAGTGTTAGCTATATGTCAAGAACTTACATGGGAAATATAAAGAAAAACAAAGCATAGTCCAAGTCATTTGTATTCTGAAGGGGAAAAAACTTATTATAATAAACCCAACATGTGAATCAATAGAGGTACATACTGTTGAGTGGTGTTATAGAGGGGAGAAAGGACCTTGTCAAGAATTTCCAAAAGGTGTATGGGTAGAGGAATGCAGAAGCATGCAAGTGTATGAAAAAAAAATGTAGATTTGAAGAAGTGTAAATAGTTTAATATTGCCAGAGCTAAGAATTCAAGTAGTAGATGAAACTAACCAAGTCAAAGTCAGATTGAAGAGGATTTTAAGTACCATTCTAAAAAACTGGGACTTTTCTTTGGAGACAATTGAGAGCCATAAAAAGGATTTTAATCAAAGAAATGATATCAGTTCTGCACTTTAGAAATAATTACCTGTCATCAAATTGAAGGAAGAGATGGTGGAAATTTAGATAAGAAAAGGAAAGCCAATCAAGAGAATATAACTGACTTTCCAAGGAGTGGCCAAGGAAATGGAGACAAATGAGAAGGAAAGAAGAGCCAGTGAGAAGAGAGAATCAACAAGACTTAATGAGAAATTGAATGTGTTGTTGAGGGAAGTACAGATGGTCCCTAACTTAACAATGGTCTCTAACTTAGGATTTTGTTAATTTTACAATGGTGCGAAAGTGATACACATTCAGTACAAACCATATTTCAAATTCGGAATTTTGATCTTTTTGGGGGGCTAGTGATATTCAATAGGATCTGCTCTGGTGATGCTGGGCAGTAAGCTGTAGCTCTCAGGCAGTCACAAGATCATGAGGGTAAACAACCCATACACTTACAACCATTCTGTACCCATAGGACCCTTCTGTTTTTCACTTTCAGTACAGTATTCAATAAATTAGTTGAGATATTCAACACTTTATTATAAAATTGGTTTTGTATTAGATGATTTTGCTCAACTGTAAGCTAATGTGTGCTCTGAGCACATTTAAGATAGGTTAAGCTAAACTATGATGTTTAGTACATTAGGTATATTAAATGCACTTTTGACTTATGATATTTTCAACTTATGATGAGTTTATTGGAACATAACCCCATCATAAGTTGAGGAAGATCTGTAGGAAAATTATATAGGGCTACAATGACTCTGGGTTTTACAACTGGATAGATTATCAAGATAAAGAAGGCAGAAAGAGAAGCCATTTCTGGGCAAAAATAAGAAATAAATACAAAACAGCAAACATTAATAACACAAAATCTTCTGTTGGAATTATTAAGAGAACTAATGGAGATGTGCTGGATATACTAGGAGATATAGCTCTGGAGCTCCATTTAAAGATCAGAACTAGAGCCACATATCTGGGAATCTTCAAAACATGGATGTTAGAGGAATCTATGGATATGGATGAGATTGCCAGACATAGAGGATGTAACAAGAGGAGGAGAGAATACAATCTCTAGACCTCATACATTTAGGAGAATGTGGCAAAGGCAAGGTAAAGTTAATGGGTCAGATACCAGGACTGACCCTACAATGGAAAGCAAACTGCAATGGTAGATAAATCATAAAATGCAACTTTTTAAGAACTTCAATAAGACAGAAAGAAAGTAAATATTCATCAGCACCTAAAACAAAATGAAAATGGGTATCTAAATGGTGCATAGAAGACTGAAGCTATCGGGGCACCTGGGTGGCTCAGTTGGTTAAGACTGAAGCTATCTTCACTCCAAGAGTATCTGCTTAATGTAGGTGACATGGCACTTGGTTTTTATATCCTCTCAAGGTGCAAGGGACAAAAGACAAAACCTAGAGCAAGCACAGTTTGGGCATTCATAATAACCACTCCTATACAGCTGAGTTCTCCAAAGTATCCCATCCTCAGAATAAGAGTAAACAAAAATAATTTATCCCCTCCCAAAAAAAGATAGGAAGGAAATTTTCCATCTTAAACTTTGATGCTAAGTGGAGAGAGGAAAAAAAAAAAGTTCCCTTAAAATTCATAAGCACAAGCTAGGACTTACGCATAATACCTATGTTTTCCAGAAGTCCTCATGCAGAGAATTTAGTTTCAAATGCTTCCCAGCCCCCAGAGAATCAGGAAAAACAAGCACAGTCCTCTCTGGAGGAATCCACTCATCTAGGCCTTAGCTAAATCCTACTGAAAAATCCCAAGAAATATAAAACTAACAGAAATCACAAAATGTACAGGGAGAATATAGACTTATTTGATAGGCAGGAGACACAGCAGCAGAATCAGATCTACAATATTTCATATACTGGAACTGCCGAGCAACTAAATATAAAATAAGTAGAATGAAAATGGTTAAACAAGTAAAATCATTTTAAAATATGATAAAAGATTAAAACTCCAGAAAATGACCAGACATATTTACAAAAGAAAGTCAAATAGGCCTTCTAGAAGTTAAAGATATAATGAAATAAATTTACTTGTGAATTTCAAATAAAGTTGGCAGTTGACTAACTGCGTATCTCTCCCTTCTGAAACCCTGTTGACAAGTTCAGTCAGCCCAGTGAGAACAGGAGAATGAATCGTATCAAGATTTTAGAAAATCTGAGAAAAGCTGGAAAATTGCTAGACAAGTAATAACAGATGGAGGTGAGCCAGGAAAACTGACTCCTAAACTGGAAATGGGAAGAGCAGAGAACTCAACTGATTTCATACTTCAGAATTCCCCAAAGGCTCAAAAATCCTGGCTATGCCAGTTACCCATGGAAATGGGATGTTGCTGAAAATATAAGAAAAAGAGGATTTGTTGAGATATATTAAGAAGTTAATTAGATTCTCCAGATTTCCTTCCTTGTTTCACACAGGTGCTTTCATTTCTAAGACCTCTGAGTCTCTTATTTTGAGATATTAGACAGAGTTGAAGGTAGGGCAGTGTTCAAAAAACATAAAATCAAAACAAAAATTTATGAAATTAAGTAAAGTTAAACATGCCATTTGCTAAGAGACACCCCCTTTCCCAAACTCCTTCCCCATTCCACACCCTAAACTCTACACCTCTCACCCCACATGGCTCCCAGAACGCTGGTTGGTAATTAGGTCTTTACCCTCAAAAGAAATCTGGGAAATCTAAAAACCTTAAATGAAAGACCTAAGATTATGATACCAGAAGTTTCACAAACAAAACCACATGACCTTCCAATGAAGCTTACAGACAATAGTTCTCAAAGGATTTCACCATCCTTAACCATGTGCAGACACCCAAAAATTAGCGCACATCCTGGGAAAGCCTCTAACACAGAGGCAGAGACAAAAGCGAACATACAGGAAGGACTACCCTGATGGAACAGAGAGGATACAAGAAAAGAAACCTCAATAACATAATAATTAATATCCTTAAAGTAAACAGGAAAGATGACAAACCTGAAAATAAGAATATAATGCAATATAAAGGAATGCTCAGGAGAATAAAAGGAAGCTCTCAGTGATTAAAAATATAGTAGAAATAAGAAACCTTATAGAAGTGCTGAAAGATGGAGTCAAAGAAATATCTGAGCAAAAAGAATAGGATTTTATATATATATATATATATATATATATATATATATATA
>NW_027397063.1:108239520-108343820 GCF_003265705.2 Callorhinus ursinus
ATATATATATATATATATATATATATATATATATATATATATGTTAGAAAACCAATCCAGGAGATGTAACCTCTACATAACGGGAGTTCTAAAAAGAGAGAACAGAGAAAATTGAAGGGAGGTAATCGTCAAAGAATTAACTCCAGAATATTTCCTACAACTGAAGAATCTTGAGTTCCTACATCATAAGGAGCTTTTAACAGCTAAATTCTCAACTTTTATCATAAGAAGTCAACAAATAATCCCTAAACTGTCCAATGATAAGGATGCATTATAATCTATTATTTGGAACTACCCAGAGAAATGCCAAAATAATCAGATAAGAAATCAAAAATAATTGTTCTTGAGAATAGGGAAATGCAAAGGGAGAGGCCCTGGGGACTGCTATTTTCCATAGTTTGTAGAATCATTTGATTTTTTAATGTAGATTTATTAGATAAAAATAAAAACTTAAAATGTAAAATAATCCTGAATGGATAGGTTTAATAGCAGCTTCAAGCAATACAGATGCAAAATAGAACTAATTAACTAGAAAAAAATATTCAGAATGCAGCAAAGAGAGATAAAGTGATAGAAAATATGAGAAAGGTTAAGACACGAGAACATGCATGAAGGCCTAGCATATGCCTAATTGGAGTCCCAGAAAAAACAGATAATAAGGGCGCCTGGGTGGCTCAGTTGGTTAAGCGACTGCCTTCGGCTCAGGTCATGATCCTGGAGTCCCGGGATCGAGTCCCGCATTGGGCTCCCTGCTTGGCGGGGAGTCTGTTTCTCCCTCTGACCCTCTTCCCTCTCGTGCTCTCTATCTCTCATTCTCTCTATCTCAAATAAATAAATAAAATCTTTAAAAAAAAAAAAAACAGATAATAAGGGAGAAGCACTACTTGAAGCAATAACGACTGAGGTTATTTTTTAGAACTAAGGGAAGACCCCATGTTCGGCTTTAGAAATCCCAAAGAAAGTTCAGAGATAAATGAGGAGTGAGGGTGCAATGGAATCAAAAGGGATACGAAATTTCTAGGGTAAGCCCTGGATCCACAATTCCGGTTACTTAATCTATCCCGTCAGCATTTCTTGACTGAAATGTATAAACATATTTAACTGGACTTTTTAAAGAGCTGATTTGCTTTGGGCAAAATATCTCAATGCTGGTAAGTAACACACACACATGTATAGGCTGACACCATGGAGACTATTTTGTGGACCAACATTACTGATAAACTCAACCAGAATGATCAAACTTCTTTCTGAATATAGAAATTGCTTCATAGCTAAAGAGAAAATTTGTTTTCTCCTTTGGCAGACTCATTAGGCAATGTTGCCTGAGATACAAAGGAAAAGCAGCTTGAAACATATTTAAGTTATGTACATATAATGCCACCGTGACTAATTGAAGAACAAAGGCATCAGGGAAACAGTCCTTTGTTTTGCTTACATAATAAAAACCAGTCTCACTCATTCAACATATTAAATTAGCTATTTTGGCATTATGTAGACAAAAACCTTGGTTACCTAATTACAGAGTTAATTTCCTTTTGTCTTTCCTTAGCAAACTGTTTTCTGTGTGTTTATTATCTAATCATTATTAGTTTCTTCTTGGATGACCAGGTACGATTTAGACAGTAGAAGTATCATTTCAAAGTGGCTAACCCACATCACACTGTAATGAAATCCTTTGCCCTCAAGATTTTATATGATTTAAAAACGTAACGGACATGGCAATTGGAATTATGTGCAAGGCACAGGCAATGAAGAAACAGATCTTAAAAAAAAAAAAAGGATTCATTTCTCTGTGAGTTAATTTAAAGCAGTTCTTTAGGGGTTGGCACATGTGACTAAAACATTGTCTTAATTGACAGCAAATGCTGCTTGTTAAAACTTCACAAACTGTGGTGCAATGCAAAACATAAGAATACCTGTCCTGATGCACTAGGATGTAGGGTGGGGATGGAAAGTGGGAATAAGATCTGTGAACGAGTGACAAGCCTTTCTTGGAAGGAGGTTGCTAATTAAACACACTAATACTGGTCCTAGGTAAGATGTTAGTTTAGCGAACACTTCCTCAAAGGACATTTTATAGACAATAAGAGCTCACACAGTGCCTATATTTCATGACTTTTGTATCATCAAATCTACATGGTGAAAAAAAAATAGCTTCTTCACTTGCAGGAGAGTATTATAGTCAACCTTCTTTTGTAAATGTTCTTCCAGGCTGCTCAGAGTTTTATCTTGAATGATGCAAATATCTCCTGTGACTTTTTAAGTTGGGCATTTGGGGGATTGCCTTTCTTTTCTGTTGCTGAAAAGGGCACACTTTTCTATTGCTGGTACTTCTGTTTACTTCTTGTTCTTCAAATAAACATTTTAAGTGTAAATGGAATTAGAAAATCACCTTATTTCTTTTTGCTTCAGTGAGGTTACTCCGTAGTGCAGAAGAGTTGACTAAATTACTCTAAAGTTCAAGTTAAAAGGCACAGCACTCTGGGGAATGCCATGTGATATTCCCCAAGGAGATGGCAGGAGGCATGAATAATGTCCATTCAATTGGAAGTTGCAGTTGAAGTAAATTGATTGTTAATGAATTTTACTATTTATCTTTGTTTTGTTTTGGCCTTAGTCGATGCAGATAAGCAGTCAAGATGATGAGCAGTAGGTCTTCGCTGATGCTATTGAAAATCTAATTAAAGGTTCTTCTCATCTTAGATTATATTGGAATTCTAAAACATAAAGATGCTTCCATTAGTTAGGACCACCATAATTCACAGCAGTGCTAGGAGAAGTGGTGTTTAATTGCTTGTCAATAGGCTGTTGTTTAATGTTATTCACCTCAAATCAAACTTGCTCAAAGACAAATGTTCATGCTTTTATTAGCTGTACTCTGTGACACCGCATCCAAATAAACTGAGGATTAATAAATCAAAGTGAAGGGATTTGAACAGCAACATCTACTTTTCTGGGCATCCATGATACCCAAATGCGTACTTTTTATTAAAATTCTCAAAAAGTAAAATGACATTATTTGAAGGCATGAAAACAAATTCTTTGCCATTATTCTGAACATACCACCATTTTTAGTGTTATTTTGCATGTTGGAAAGTAGAACTCCTCTTTTCACTCATAATTTCCCATGTGTCTATATTGCACCAGATATATTCTCATTATACACACATCTTTGACACAAACCCTCCCCTTAGGCAGATTATATCGAGTTTACTTTTGCATTCCCATTTAAAACTAAGTGTTAACATAAAGCAGTTACTTCCCAATGTGTGGAGACTGTGAAAGACTGAATATTGAATAAATAGGTGGAAATGTCAGAGGTTTGCCCATCAGCATCCAGGGAGTCAGGAGAGGCCAGCCAGCATTTGCCCCCGGCTTCTGACAAGCATCTCACTTGAGTTCTTACTTTTCCTCTTGTTTTGTTGTTCTTTCACCTCCTCTTAATTTCTTTAGGCCAACAAGAATATTATGAGCACCCATTCTGTGTAAATTAGGGATATACTAATTGTACCCGTGGTTTCTTCCCTCATTAAAGTTCCTGCTGGGTATGGAAGATAATGGATACAAATATGAATAATTTAGAGTAAAAAGTTACATCCTAAGAGAAATGCAAATGAGGTTGCATGGCAGCCTCCATCTTTTCAATGCCACCATTAATTTACCACATTTTCCTTAATCCTAAAACAGTATAGATTTTTAAGGCTTATCAATTTAGGAGTAGAATTTCGAGAAAAGATATTATATTAAAATGTACACATTTAAATACTACCCAACAATAGCATACACTTATCTGCAAAATTCCATGCCACATTGTTCATAAGTATTAGCATCTCAGTCATGACACATTCTAAGTCTAAAGATTGTTCTGATAAATTTTGCCAATCAGAGGGTCAGCATAACATCACAGGGATTACCAGTGCACCCGATCCTAATCTCTTCATCACCTTTTAGGAACAACAGTATAATTGTGAAACACATCAGATAATCTTAGAGTTTCTTCTCCATTCACTATTTGGTTAAACTCTTATTTACTTGCTTTGCTTTTATATGGCTCTTAATTAAATGAGTGATAGTCCTCAGGACTCAAAAACTGATCCCCAAAATCTTGTCTAGTCCTGAAAGGTCTATGATCAATTCCAAGAGTTTTGGCAATATTGTTGTCTTGAATTATACTGGATGGCAAAAGACAAGTGATCATCTAGGTTCATAGTAACTTTTCATTCCAATGCTCCCTAAGGGTATATTTTTTTCTGAGGACATTTAAATAACAAATACAGATCCAAATTTAAAATTCAACCAGCTCTGGTGATACTGAAGCAGATAACTCTTCTTAAGTGGCAGTCTGATGAAACAGCAGTCAGATGAACAGCTGCCTTTAATTCTTGGCCATCATACTATGAGCTCAGAAATGACAATGACTTTATAATTTATTTCACTGCCCAAAGGCTTATAGGCTTCTTTTGACATCAATTATATTTTGACACCAATTGAAAGATGCTTCCCAATTTCAGAACCACTAAAATTAAAAGTAAATTGAATTTTTTAGAATTGAAAAAATATGGCCCATAACTTGGGGTAATTTAATAAAATCACATTCCCCATTTTTATATTTGCCTAACACATTGGACACATTTTGCATTGTTTGGATGCACACAGATTATTGTTCTGAACAAAAGAGTTGCACCTCTGATTTTCTACTCTTAGTAAAAGTATAATCTCCTATAAAAGATCACTAGAAATCATTATAGGAGATCCCCCAGGGCAATGAGAGAGGCTTAGGCCCAGCTGCTTCTTGTCCATATAAATGTTGTACATAAGTCAGAAGTATATAAAAATAGAACAGGTAATATGTCCAGTCAACTAAACTTTGTCTTGCTTACATCAACTTTCCAACTTAACTCAAGGTCTAAGTTTAAAGGAAGGGGAAAAATAAAAGTGAAATTAAACATTTTGAGAATGGGTACATGGAATCTATGGATGTCGCCAACAAAATAAAAACAAAATTATATCACAAGGGAAATCCAATTCAGGGGAAGACAGTAAATACAAATTCAGATCTGTTACTTTGAAGTAACAAAACGATATCCAAGAAAAAATGTTTACACTGGTTCCTTGGAAATGGGGCAGGTTCTGTGGCTAAAGAAGTGGACTTTTGGTAACTTTTTGGTAAAGAATAGAGGCAGTAATTGAACGCATAAAAAGTTAGTTGCTATTAAAAACAGTCATCAAAAATTATATTAGAACTTATGTTCAAACTTAGCAAATTTTGCAAAGGTAGCCATCAATTTCTTTATCACACACATTCCTTGTATATGACTAAAGTGACTAAGTCCACCCAGCACTGTGTCGGGCACCTAGGCCACACTAGAGTGAGCTTCTAATGCCCTGGCATTGTCTTCAACTACCGGTCCTAACCCACCTTAAATCCCACAATCCAGTATGCTCCTCACCTCCCCAGCTTCCAACTACATGATTTTTCTTCTAATTCATGGCCTTGCTTCTGCCTTCAGATTATAGTTTAGATTCACCCCAATGCTCTTGTTTTCCATGACACCTATAACTTGATTTTTTTTTCTTTTCTGTAGCTATGCATTCTTCCACAGCACTGGGAGAAAAACTAAACATCAAGATCAACTCTTAGGACCCTCTGTCTCATGGCATCTCTCGTGGGCATATTAGTAAGACCAACGGCAATTCACTTAATAGGAGACCACTAGTTCCTACAAAGAATAGAATAAGAATGTGCATTAAAAGCAAAGTTTAAATGCAATAAGAAAAACTCTAGGATAAAAATAAGTTCTTAAAATTTCTTATATTTTCTTAATAATGTCTAGAGTATAGCTCATGAATAAAGACTAAATTCTCACAATTTCAAAGGCATAAAAAGCACCAGACTATGGAAAATCTATTCAATATATATTTTTGTAGCTATATTTACATATCATCTGTTACCATAAAATACATGAACTACACAAAATAATTATATATAAAATCATGCATTTAAAAATTGTATTTTATTAAATTTATGTAAATACATGCACATACAGCTCAACATGGCTAAAATTATTTAGATCTATTGACCCAGTATGCACATAGAAAATAACTATATGTTAACAATTATAAAAAGTATATGCTTACAGAGCAAATCCTACACAAGTCTAAATAATAATATTAATTGCTTAGATTTGAAATTATCACAACAAAAACAAGTTTCTGTGAAAGAATTAACTCTATTTTGAAATTTATAATTGTAAATCATGACCATCCCCAACAGATTTCAAACAACACCTTCGATACCTTGATTTGAATCCTAGGCTCCCTAGTTAAAGCAAAAAAAATCTCCTGCAGAAAAAATTCCCTTCCTTTTTTAAACCCCTTAGTTTGCATCAGGTGCTTGTACAACATTAATAACCAGAGATTTTAATATTATTCAAAGTGACATTTGTAGAAAATGCAAATGTATATTGAGAAAAGTTATCCAGCTTATAGTCTGGACAAGTATAAAGAAAAATAAGGTTGACTATTTTGCTATCTCAAAATGATGTCATGGGAAAAAAAGTAAATTTGAAACAAAATCAGGAGGTTTGCACAGGCTCTGAGAAACTGATTTCTATAACCAATATCACCCACCACGAGTGGCCAAGAGTCCAGATGGGTCCTAAAGTGAAGCTTGCTTATTCTTGAGCTGTCTGTGCTGGCCGCCAAACCACTGAAAATGCAGAGATAATTAGTCATTTGTTGGGAACCTCAGGCACATACCTGTGGTTACAGAGATAAACAGAGATACATATTTCCAAATTTTATCTCATAGTTATTCAGCAGCAGGTCTGGAATCACCTGACTACCTCTTAATTGAGTAAGCCCTGAAGTGCCCTTATCAAAGGACCACAGTGCAAAATAGGGAAGGATGTCTCACCCTTCTCTACTCTGACTGGTCTCTCATCACGCCAAAATAGAATGTGGAATTTTGCTGCACTTTAATAAATTAAAAACTGATTATTATAGGTAGGAAAAGGGGGGATATATATATATTCCTTGCAATGGGGGAGCTGAATCCTTCACCCAATACCCCCATAAGGAAATATTCTATCTTTTGAACACCATGCAGGATGCAAAAAACTAGAACCAAGGCCTCAT
Organism: Callorhinus ursinus; assembly: GCF_003265705.2. Classification (NCBI taxonomy): domain Eukaryota; kingdom Metazoa; phylum Chordata; class Mammalia; order Carnivora; family Otariidae; genus Callorhinus; species Callorhinus ursinus. Next base: position 108,246,658 of record NW_027397063.1, read on the forward strand.
CTGGGTGGGTGGAGGTTTTGTTTTGTTTTTTTTCTGTATTTTTTTTTTCAAATTAAAGGTTTTGATAAACCATCCTCTGTAGTGATATGGCTCAGCCATTACATTCACTTTAGACCATAGGATGGCAAAACATACCCAAAGAAGCAACAAGTGAGGGTACCACTATGGCATCAACATGGCATTAACATGAACTCAGATGACTGGTTCGGGTTTAAAAGATCCTTTTTAAAAGACTGGGTAACCTGTCCACAAACAGAATTATGCATCGCAAACATGTGTGTACATGTCTAATCTAGCAAAATCAGAAGGCATACAGAAACAGTCCCGGATTTCAGGATTCCCTAGCATCTGTAGGAGCTACAAATGACAGCTCAGAGTAGGTAAGTTTTAGCAGGATGTAACGACATGAATGAAATAGCATGCTTATCAGAGGGAACAAAGGAAGCAAAGCGGCCAATGTTAAGAAACGACCAACCAGAGGCATGAGAGGAAAACAGCCCTCCACAGTGTTTGAGAACTGCCTGCTGGGTATGGTCCACACTCTACATACTTAGATCTAAGAACTCTGGTCTGATTTTCCCAATAACATTCCAGGGGTAATAGTATCAAAACCACCACCATTTTAGAGATGAAGAAATTAAGGCAGAAAGTGTTCCCATAACCCGCCTCGGAGAGCACACAGCTCACAAGTATAGGAGCCGACCTTTGAACAGGGGTAGAGTGATCATCAAGCCCGTATTCCTAACCATTAAGCTGTATTAGCTATTGAGCAAACCGCTAAACAGATTAAGCCTATATCGTGGGGTCCTTGCCTGCCTCCTAGACTGAAGAATTTGTGCAGGCATTTCTCCTACTGTGTGAAGTTTTTGTAACATGAATTGGAAAAAACATGATTGACTAATTAAGGAGCAAGACTGGCACTACTCCAGAAGCTGTTGAATATAATATTACCGTGATTGGGAAGGAGCACCTTCCTCAGTGGAAAACCGCTATTGAGTAAACAGTGCAGGAACTCACACCTGCTTGGTGTGCAGTCAATGGATGCTCAGCTAGCACCCTTTCTCCTGGATCCTGCTGGAAATTGTAAACAGCACTAGCACACATTTTGATTGTACAGAGTTTATTGATTCTTCTCTGATCTTACATGCTCTTCAGGATTTTCCCAGGATGTTTCCGTTTACTTGGGGCAGTTCTGATCAACCAGTTTATTACCTTCACTTTTCAGAAAAGATTACTATGGCCATTTTAAAGATCTTTATTCTTGAAATTCCTGAAAAAAATATAATTTGGTTATTGCAGATCTGGTATTATTTACTCCATCTCTCCTGTGTCGCTATCCTACATATACCCATTTAAACAGTTGGTTTTATGATGCAATATTTGAAAACGCAAGGTTTTTAGGTAATACTGCTGTCATGTAAGAGCAGAAGAGATTTAACTTAAAATTCAGTATGCACTGTAGAAGCACTAATGGTTTCTGAGCGGGTATTATATTGGGAACCATGAATTAGAAAGATTAAACATGCTGTGTAGATGCTTGGCAATGGGAAAAGTGAAGAAATGGAGGAAAATAAGGCTGAGTCAAAGATGCTTGTATCTGAAATCTATGTGTCTGGGAGAAGAGCAGCAACATTAATAACCCCAACCATTAAAGTGTAACAACAAATGTGATAAAACAACACCTCAACTGACCATAGTTTAGAAATACACATAATTTTCCTGTCACAAAATTTAGTTGTCTGTAACACCTTCAAATACCACATTGTTTCCCCAAAAATGCACATTCCAACCTAAGAAACTACTTAGAAGAAACAATTAAAATCAGTGTCTTAATAATTTAGCTGTTTCCATATGCACCTTGTTTCCTCCTATTTTTGATGAGGTTGCACCTAATGCTATGAATAGACAGTTATGTGCAATGCCTATTATAAAGTGCTTCATGGTTAAACTAACATACTGCTGTGTTACCATGGAATTTAGCTCTTTGTAACAGAGCATAAAAGCAGGACAAAAATGGCACTTAAAACCCATCTATTAGAAGTTTCTTTATTTCTTTTACTGATACTAGTCTCCATAAATATATTTTCAATGATCAAAATATATTTTTCAATAATCAAAATTAGCATTAATCCAACAGTTGGAGATCAAATATTAATTCTGAGGGTTTTTTTTCATAAGCATAGATCTTTGAAAATTAAAAATAATTATCTAGTTATATCAGCAACAAATCCAAGGTAAAATCTTACATTATCAGGAGAGGGCCTTTTCCATAAGATCTAATTACTGATCTATTTTCTCACACAAAAAAGCGTACCTACTTATGTACAAATGTGCTTTTGATAGTTTTCCAGTGGGATTGAGAAATTATGGATTAACCTCAGCTCACCTTCTTTAGATCAAAAAATGTCTAGAAATCTTCTAAATGCAATAATCAATTGGAATATGTCTGAAGTCTGACATTACCTCTTGACAAATTCCTTTGTTCTCTTCTGAGTTGGCATGATAGGTGCAGCTTTAGTTTGCGTCTAGAGCAGACATTTCCTGGGAGGTGAGAACAGACTGAGGCATTAATGCATTGTCCAAGTTTATTTTGAATTCGACATCTGAATTCTTAAATCTTAACAAAATTGTTACATTTGCTAAGGTTTACTTTGTTATTTTCAAAGGAAGGAATTACCTGAATTACTCTGAGAAATCTCAGCAGAAAGTATTGAATAAAATTTTAATAAACAATTTGAATAGATAGATGTGTGGGCAGTTTCTGATATGAGCAAAAAATGTTCATTGAATAATTGAAAATCCAACACTTTCATGGTCACTGAGGTCTTCATATTTTCATGGTTCCTCCCATGCTATCTAAATTTCTATTTCTGTTGACAAAGTATATCCAGTTGCTTAGCCATCTTTACTCATTTCTTCTTCCAGCTTCCATAAATATTTTGTTTTATTCTATAGTTTCATTTAGGTCTGTAGGATTATAACAATATCACATACTTCTGGATCAATAAAGGTGACTCTATACCCCCAAATGAAAAAAAATGGCATGGGGGGGTAGCACACTTGTAAATACCATACCAAAAGATAGTCCGAGGGTGACCCTTAGCTAGAAAATATGACTCTTCCATAATAAGAAATTGGAGTAGCCCTGGGGATTTACCCACTGTAGAAAAACAGGGCTAATGCGATAAAGGGCTGTTGGAAGCAAATTGATTCTGAAGCATTTGCTCCCTGTGGGACAATGCAGACTTGTCTGGTTTTCTTGGCTGCCACTGAGCCTACTTTTGGAAACAACACCTAATAAATAACCAGTCACCTGCCAGTTATGTCCCCTTAACTTAAACAAAATTTAACCCCCTATGACAGTGGTTTTCTACACTAGATGCATATTAAATACCTAGGGAGCTTCTAAAACATATCTTGGCCTGGGAGTTATCCAAAACCAATTAAATCAAAATCTCAGGATGGAAGTTGGAGCACAGTTTGGCAATTTGTAAGAGCTCTCTATGGTTGAGAATCACTGCCCTAAGACATGAGGTCACATGCGTCCTCTTCTCCTGGTCCTAGTCACCTCACCAAATCACAACCCTGCTCCAGTGGGTTGCCTATGGCAGTTCAAGTCACCTGACACCTGAAGCCCACATCTCAAGCTCCAGCCCTACCATGGCTTTCTGATATTGGGGTTGATGATTGTGTTTTGATACATACTTGTTAAAATCAAGAACGGAAAATTTAACATAGTCACAGCATAAGAGGACTGAAAACAAGTCATTCTGAAACAAAGAAAGCAAACAAATACTGAAGAGTTCATGCATAACGTTGTTGTACAACAAAGCAGAAATAAGCCTTATTAAGGCAGAGTACTGTACAGAGTACAGAAACCAGAATCTTCACCCAATTGTGAGGAAGGCTCACCCTAATCCAGATATCCATCTCTAACAAACCCTGAAGAAGCTATTTAATGCAAAACTTTATAAAGACAGATATTGATTGACAGTGACGGAATGTATTTGGTGAAATGAGAATAGTAAGAGTCTGCTTCAAATAAGCACGTACACACAACCCACACATATGATATAATTTTGCTATTAACTCTTAGCTTCTCCTAACTAAGTGTTGAACCCCTTAACCTCATGAAAGCAAAGGCCCAACCCTCGCGGGCCAACCCTCATAGCTAGATTAGAAATGGCAACCTGCAGGGATGCTTGGGTGGCTCAGTCTTTAAGTGTCTGCCTTCGGCTCAGGTCATGATCCCAGGGTCCTAGGATCGAGTCCCACATCGGGGTCCTTGCTCAGTGAGGAGCCTGCTTCTCCCTCTCCCTCTGCTGCTCCCCCTGCTTGTGCTCTCTCTCTCTCTCTCTCTGACAAATAAATAAAAATCTTAAAAAAAAAAAGAAATGGCAACCTGCAGTATGCAGCTCAGGACTATTGTTGAGTTGTGCTGGAGTTCAACAGGAAACAAATGCCCTATTTGATCAGCAATGCCTGTTATGGATGTAGGAGAGCATATGTTAGCATACACGCAATGTGCTTGCGAACTCTGTCTTAGCTATGTGTGGATGACTAACACCCATGCTCCTGACCTCATCCTTCTGGATGGTCCTCCCCTATCCCATTATCTTGTTCTCCTTAATTTACTGATCCTTCTTCAATATCCAAGAGTCCTAATACTCCATTCCATCTTAGAAGGCACAGGCATTCCCTCAAATCTTATATTTTATACTAATTGCAAAAAAAATTCTAAGTTTCTCCTTATTGGCAAGACTTTAGACTTGAAGAGTCCTTAATAACTGTTTTTTGTTTGTTTTGCTTTTTTTTCTTTTTTTGGTGGAGGCAGACTGTAGAGGGACTGAGTTCTAAGGATTTCTGGTCTTAATTAGAAGATCTGAAGAGTTTTTTCTTTCTCTTTTCCTAATATATTTTGGAAAATGCCTGTCACCAATAATATATTTTCCAGAAATAGTCTTGTTTTCTTTTTGCAAAGGGCTCTCTTCCTCGTTCTTTACTTGGAGCTGACCTGCTATGGTGGAAAGGGATTTCTATCCTGCTCTGAGTCTGAGTGAGAAAAAGCAACATCCAATTCAAGATGAAGGGAAAAACACACCTCCACCAGAAGTCAGGGACCCTGTACAACTTTATGTCTGAAGCAAATAAAACCTCTACTTTTAATGCTTTCATACCTACTTGTACTTAGACTAAACTAAAATTATTGTGGAAATCATGCCCTAAAAGCCTCCAGCATGTTTATTCAGCTATTTCATAAGCGATCATTAGTTTTATATAATATCATTTCTTGTCAGTATTAGCATATTTTTCAGCCTCACATATAAAATCTATGAGACAAAAAGCTGATTAAAATATAATACAATGGCTGAATTTCAGAAAATGTCTGCAAATTAAGTATAGAACCTAAAATGGAAAACCAGAGCATACTATTTGATATCTAAATATTCTGTATTCTGTTTCCTATAGGATTTTTTTGTCTAATATCCTTAAACTAGTACAAACACACTACCTCAATAAAGAATTTCAAGTCTTCCATATTCTAGATAAAATTTAGAGAAATTTTTAAATATACTTATGATGTAGAATGAAGCCTAAATTAATTAGAAGTCATAATGAAGGAAAATTTTTAAAAATCTGATATTATTAATGGCAAAACTATAACATTGTTTATCAAGGAATTAAGATATAATGGGTATAATGAAATAATATTAGGAACAATAAAAGAATTCATGACTATAGATACAGTAGAACCTTTAAAAAATCATAAAGTAGTAGTAGGAGCAACTTTATGCCAAAAATTAGAAAAAAACAGATTAAAAGGGTAATTTCCTGGTAAATTATAACTTATCAAGGTAAACAGAAGGAAGAGAAAACATGAATTGACTCAGAATCATTTAAGTTTTTAAAAAATGTATTCCCCATGGATTTCTGCTTAATAAAAGGCACCAATAAAAGAAGACAAGTCATAGAAAACAAGAATGAAAAGGCAAGTCACAGAATGGAAGGTATTTTTTTTATAAATATAACTATCAAGGCCACAAACTAAGAATATATGTGTGTATATATGGGTGATATGTATATATGCATGTGTATGTAGTTATATACCCCTATATTTTTTTAGAAAATAAAAAAAACCTGATAGAAAATAGACAAAATATTTGAACAAGTATTTCACAAGAGAAGATATTCAAAATAATTCAATTTCACTTGTGATAAGGGAAATGCAAATTAAAACTTCAGTGAAATAGCACTACACATTCACTGAAAAATTTAAAAGACTGATGATAGGAAGTAATGACAAAGATGTGAAGCAACTGGAACTCCTGTACTGCTGGTGGGATTATAAACTGGTTCACCTGCTATGAAAAACTGGCAGTATTCACTAATATTGCCTCATGCATTCCCTGTGACTCAGAAATTCTGCTCCTGGGCATATGACCAATTGAAGTATGTGTATATGGTTATAAAAATACTAAAAGAAATTTCATAGAACAAAAATTAGAACAACCCAAATATCTATTAACGATAAGATAGATGAATAAATTATACTATATTCACACAAGGGAATACTACACAATAATGAGAATGAATGAACTATATCATTCGTGCAGTAATATGGATGAATTTTATAAATGTAATATTGAGCACAGGAAACCAAACACAAAAGAATACACAGTACATGATTCTACTTGCCCAAAATTCAAAATTCATCTACAGTGTTGTAAGGAAAATTTTTGCTCAACTTTGAGAATGCACACACAAGTGTGTCTAAACAACCCTGCACTCTGGAATTTTGTACAACCCATTCCGGGCTTGTTTGAGTCCTGGATTCCAGTTAATAGCAAAGTGAAACATGATGGTGGCCACTGGCAAAGAAGTGTCCAGTCCACCTTTGAAGCCACCCAGAAATCTGAACTTTAAAAGTTGCCTAATTTTGAATACTTTTTCCTTTTTAAATCTGTACCAAGCTCTTTCTGTTTCTGCACAAAGAGCAACTGGATTTGTACTTAAAGGGTGCTTGCCAGGTAAGCAAATAAATTCAGCTATTTTCCATTGTTATTTAGAAGTCCTTAATTCTTTTCACTTAATGGTTGGCAGAAGTCAGGATTCTGGTGGCACTTAAAAAAAAAAATTATAAGATGTGCTTGTGGGATGCTGGTTATATTCTATTTCTCAATCTGTGCTGGTTACATACTGTATTAATTCTATATAAATTCACAAAGCTCTACTTTTCTAATTTGAATTATAACATAATTCAACAAAACTCACTTTAAGAAATATGAAATTGTGTTGCAGTTAAAAATGTTTCAAGCAAAACATAGGAAACCTACCCTTCAAAACATGCTAGGCTGAGATGGTTTTACAGGCAAGTTCCACTAAACTTTTAAAGAACAGATAATCCCTAACCTTGTTCTATAGAATGGAAATATAAAGACTGTGTCCCTACTCATTTTTCCCCCAGGTCAGTATAACGTGCATAGTAAACACTAGACTGTGTAAAAAAAAAAAAAAAAAAAAAGTTATAGGCAGATCTCACTTATGAATATGACAACAAAATCTTTTTTAAAAATCTAAGGTTAGAGGACAAATTAACAAATAAGGAACATGGAACACAGAGGTATTAGAAACAAACAAACAAAAAAAACAGTAAATAAAATTCATAGAGCCAAAATCAGAATTTACATTCAATATATTTCACATAATGAAATGTGGCCCTGTGTAACCTCACATAATTTAGATATCCACACTGAAAACATTTTAATCTCAGAAATATCTAAAGATACATGTAAATCTTGCACTATATTCTTTAAAAATCTGATCACTCTATTACCCAATTAACCTTTCTCCTAAGAAGCAATAATGGATGAAAAGCATGGAGAGAGTGGGGCAAAGTTTGGTTATGCTCCGTGTTATCTATTCACCATACTCCTGACTGTCAAGGAGTCTCCTCCTCTCAGAGGAGAAACATATATATGCCCAGGCATGGTGGTTCTTAGACTGTGGCCCCCAGACCAGCAGGACCAGCACCATCTGGAAACTTATTAGAAATAGACATTTTTAGATCCCCAAGTAAATGTACCAAATCAGGAGCTCTGGAGGTGGGTCCCCACATGTTGTGTTTTAGCAAGCCCTACAGGGGATTGTGATCCATTTTAAGTCTGAGAACGGCTGTCCTCAGGTAATAGTCTCTGCAGCAAAGGGGCAAACTCTGCATACGTTGCTATATCTTCTTTCTTTCACGCTAGTCCAGGAGGCAAAACAACCATGAGGAAGATAATGTTGAAAGGAAATTTATCCTCCTACCAAAGCAAGATAACTTTTAAACAAAAATAGAGAGAACTGATACCATGTTCAGCTTTTCTAGATATGTGAAAACATTGTGAAATATAAAAACAACTTATGAAAATGTATTCTGACTTATCTGGCCTGAGACTCTTTGAATATCAACTTTTATTATTTTTTAAAATACACAATGATATATTGCAATTATAGAAAACAAGATAATACAGATAAGCACACAAAATGAAACAATACACCTGCAATCGCATCACTCACAAACAATCTCTTTTAGAATATTTATAAATTGGCCCCTCCAGGGCAGCACTCCCACCTAGTAGTCCCGCCGTCCATACCCATCTCACTGGTGGCGGCAGTTGGAACAAGCCCACCCACAGGCTCCATCGTGCCCTGTCCTTCCAGGGCTAGAGGGAGTTCAGCTGAAGTGAGGAAAATCAAGATATTGCATTTTTTACACACTGAAGGTTTGTAGAAACTCTGCATTGAGCAAGTCTGTTGGTACTATTTTTCCAACAGCTTTTGCTCACATTGTGTCTCTGTGTCACATTTTGTACCTACTGTCTGGCTACTTGATGCAGAAGTTTATGGCAGAATCTCCCTGACTGAGGAGAAGCAAGATGGCAGAGGAGTAGGAGACCTAAATTTCATCTGGTCCCAGGAAATCAGCTAGATAATTATCAAACCATTCAGAACACCTACAAATGCAATAGGAGATTGAAGAAAAGAATAGCAGCAATGCTATGAACAGAAAAGTGACCACTTTCTGGAAGTGTATATTTCTCTGTGGTCGTAGTTGTCCTTTTAGCATTGTGTTCTCTCGTTCATCTGTTGTCCTCTGGACAAAATGACAAGACAGAAAAACTAACCTCAAAAAAAAAAAAAGAAAAGAAAAGAAAAAGAGGCAGTACCAACTGCCAGGGACCTAATCAATACAGACATTAGTAAGATGTTGGAACTAGAGTTCAGAATGACGATTATAAAGATACTAGCTGGGCTTGAAAAATGCATAGAAGACACTAAAGAATCCCTTTCTGGAGAAATAAAAGAATGAAAATCTAACCAAGTTGAAATCAAAAAGGCTATTAGTGAGGTGCAATCAAAAATGGAGGCTCTAACTGCTAGGATAAATGAAGCAGAAGAGAGAATTAGTGATATAGAAGACCAAATGATGGAGAATAAAGAAGCTGAGAAAAAAGGAATAAACAACTACTGGAACACGAGGGCAGAATTCAAAAGATGTGATACCATAAAGCAAAACAACGTTAGAATAATTGGGATCCCAGAAGAAGAAGAAAGAGAAAGAGGGGCAGAAGGTATATTGGAGCAAATTATAACGAGAACTTCCCTAATTTGGGGAAGGAAACAAGCATCAAAATCCAGGAGGCACAGAGAACCCCCCTCAAAATCAATAAAAATAGGTCAACACCTTGCCATCTAATAGTAAAACTCACAAGTCTCAGAGACAAATAGAAAACCCTGAAAGCAGCTCGGAACAAGAGGTCTGTAACCTACAATGGTAGAAACATTAGATTGGCAGCAGACCCATACACAGAAACCTGGCAGGACAGAAAGGACTGGCATGATATATTCAGAGCACTAAATGAGAAAAATATGCAGCCAAGAATACTATATCCAGCAAGCCTGTCATTGAAAATAGGAGAGATAAAAAGCTTCCAAGACAAACAAAAACTAAAAGATTTTGCGAACACTAAACCAGCCCTACAAGAAATATTGAAAGGGGTCCTCTAAGCAAAGACAGAGCCTAAAAGTAACATAGACCAGAAAAGAATAGAGACAATATACAGTAACAGTGGCCTCACAGACAATACAATGACACTAAATCCATACCTCTCAATAGTTACCCTAAATGTAAATGGGCTAAATGCCCCAATCAAAAGACATAGGGTATCAGATTGGATTAAAAAACAAGACCCATCGATATGCTGCCTGCAAGAGACTCATTTTAGACACAAAGACACTTCCAGATTTAAAGTGAGGGGGTGGAAAAACTTTCACCATGCTAGTGGACATTAAAAGAAAGGTGGGGTGGCAATTCGTATATCAGACAAATTAGATTTTAAGCCAAAGACTATAACAAGAGATGAGGAGGACACTACATTATACCTGAAGGGTCTATTCAACAAGAAGATCTAACAGTTGTAAATATTTATGATCCTAACATAGGAGCAGCCAATTATATAAGCCAGTTAATAACAAAATCAAAGAAGCACATCGACAATAATAGAATAATAGTAGGGGACTTTAACACACCCCCTCACTGAAATGGACAGATCAACTAAGCAAAAGATCAACAAGGAAATAAAGGCTTTAAATGACACACTGAACCAGACGGACTTCACAGATATATTCAAAACATTGCATCTCAAAGCAACAGAATACACATTCCTCTCTAGTGCACATGGAACATTCTGCAGAATAGATCACATCCTGGGTCACAAATCAGGCTCAACCAGTACTAAAAGATTGGGATCATCCCCTGCATATTTTCAGACCACAATGCTTTGAAACTAGAACTCAGTCACAAGAGGAAAGTCGGAAAGAACTCAAATACATGGAGGCTAAAGAGCATCCTACTAAGGAATGAATGGGTCAATCAGGAAATTAAAGAAGAATTAAAAAAATGCATGGAAACAAATGAAAATGAAAAAAGAACTGTTCAAAAATCTTTTGGGGCACCTGGGTGGCTCAGATGGTTAAGCGTCTGCCTTTGGCTCAGGTCATGATCCCAGGGTTCTGGGATCGAGTCCCACATTGGCTCCCTGCTCCTTGGAAGCCTGCTTCTCCCTCTGCCTCTCTCTGTCTCTCATGAATAAATAAATAAAATCTTAAAAAAAAAAATCTTTGGGATACAACAAAGACAGTCCTAAGAGGAAAGTATATAGCAATACAAGCCTTTCTCAAGAAACAAGAAAGGTCTCAAATACACAACCTAACCCTACACCTAAAGGAGCTGGAGAAAGAACAGAAAATAAAGCCTAAACCCAGCAGGAGAAGGGAAATGATAAAGATCAGAGCAGAAATCAGTGAACTAGAAACCAAAAGAACAGTAGAACAGATCAATGAAACTAGGATCTGGTTCCTTGAAAGAATTAACAAGATTGATAAACCCCTGGCCAGAATTATCAAAAAGAAAAGAGAAGGGACCCAAATAAATAAAATCATGAATGAAAGAGGAGAGATCACAACCAGCACCAAAGAAATACAAACAATTATAAGAAGATATTATGAGCAAATTGGATAATCTGGAAGAAATTGATGCATTCCTAGAGATGTATAAACTACCAAAACTGAACCAGGATGAAATAGAAAATATGAACATACCCGTAACCACTAAGGAAATTGAAGTGGTAATCAAAAATCTCCCAAAAAACAAGAGCCCAGGGCCAGATGGCTTCCCAGGGGAATTCTACCAAGCATTTAAAGAAGAATTAATACCTATTCTTCTGAAACTGTTCCAAGAAATAGAAATGGAAGGAAAACTTCCAAATTCATTTTATGAGGCCAGCATTACCTTGTTCCCAAAACCAAAGACCCCATCAAAAAGGAGAACTATGGACAAATATCTCTGATGAACATGGATGCAAAAATTCTCACCAAAATACTAGCCAATAGGATCCAACAGTACATTAAAAGGATTATTCATCACGACAAAGTGGGATTTATTCCTGGAATGCAAGGTTTGTTCAACATCTGCAAATCAATCAATGTGATACAGTACATTAATAAAAGGACAAGAAACATATGATCCTCTCAATAGATGCAGAAAAAGCATTTGACAAAGTATAGCATCCTTTCTTGATTAAAACTCTTCATAGTGTAGGGAAGGCGGGTACATACCTCAATATCATAAAAACCATCTATGAAAAACCCACAGTGAATATTATACTCAATGGGGAAAAACTGAGAGCTTTCCCCCTAAGGTCAGGAATGTGGCAGGGATGTCCACTATCACCACTGCTGTTCAACATAGTACTAGAAGTCCTAGCCACAGCAATCAGACAACAAAAAGAAATAAAAGGCATCCAAATTGGCAAGGAGAAAGTCAAACTCTCACTCTTTGTAGATGATATGATACTTTATGTGGAACACCCAAAAGACTCCACCCCAAAACTGCTAGAACTCATACAGCAATTCAGTAAAGTGGCAGGATATGAAATCAAAGCACAGATCAGTTGCATTTCTATACACCAACAACAAGACAGAAGAGAGATAAATCAAGGAGTTGATCCCACTTACAATTGTACCCAAAGCCATAAGATACCTAGGAATAAATTTAACCAAAGAGGCAAAGGATCTATACTCAGAAAACTATAGAAAACTCATGAAAGAAATTGAGGAAGACACAAAGAAATGGAAAAACGTTCTATGCTCATGGATTGGAAGAACAAATATTGTGGAAATGTATATGCTACCTAGAGCAATCTACACATTTAATGCAATCCCTATCAAAATACCATCCACTTTTTTCAAAGAAATGGAACAAATAATCCTAAAATTTGTATGGAACCAGAAAAGACCCCAAATAGCCAGAGGACTGTTGAAAAATAAAAGCAAAGCTGGTGGTATCACAATTCCAGACTTCAAGCTCTGTTACAAAGCTGTAATCAACAAGACAGTATGGTACTGGCACAGAAAGAGACACGTGGATCAGTGGAACAGAACAGAGAGCCCAGAAATGGACCCTCAGCTCTATGGTCAACTAATCTTCGACAAAGCAGGAAAGAATGTCCAATGGCAAAAAGAGAGCCTCTTCAACAAATGGTGTTGGGAAAATTGGACAGCCACATGCAGAAGAATGAAACTGGACCATTTCCTTACACCACACAAATAGACTCAAAATGGATGAAAGACCTAAATGTGAGACAGGAATCCATCAAAATCCTTGAGGAGAGCACAGGCAACAATCTCTTTGACCTCAGCCGCAGCAACTTCTTCCTAGACACATAATCAAAGGCAAGGGAAGCAAGGGCAAAAATGAACTACTGGGACTTCATCAAGATTAAAAGCTTTTGCACAGCAAAGGAAACAGTCAACAAAACCAAACGACAACTGACAGATTGGGAAAAGATATTTGCAAATGATATATCAGATAAAGGTCTAGTATCCAAAATTTATAAAGAATTTATCAAACTCAACACCCAAAGAACAAATAATCCAATCAGGAAATGGGCAGAAGACATGAACAGACATTTCTGCAAATAAGACATACAAATGGCCAACAGACACATGAAAAAGTGCTCAACATCACTCAGCATCAGAGAAATACAAATCAAAACTTCAATGTGATACCACCTCACACCAGTCAAAATGCCTAAAATTAACAAGTCAGGAAACAGATGTTGGCGAGGATGCAGAGAAAGGGGAACCCTCCTACACTGCTGGTGAGAATGCAAGCTGGTGCAACCACTCTGGAAAACAGTATGGAGGTTCCTCAAAAAGTTGAAAATAGAGCTACCATATGATCCAGCAATTGCACTACTGGGTATTTACCACAAAGATACAAAGGTAGTGATCCAAAGGGGTATGTGCACCCAATGTTTATAGCAGCAATGTTCACAATAGCCAAACTGTGGAAAGAGCCTAGATGGTCCATCAACATATGAATGGATAAAGAAGATGAGGTATATATAACAATGGAATATTATGCAGCCATCAAAAAATGAAATCTTGCCTTTTGCAACGACGTGGATGGAACTAGAGGATACTATGCTAAGTGAAATAAGTCAATCAGAGAAAGACATGTATCATATGATCTCACTGATATGAGGATTTTGAGAAACAAAACAGGATCATAGAGAAAGTGAGGGAAAAATGAAACAAGATGAAACCAGAGAGGGAGACAAATCATAAGAGACTCTTAATCTCAAGAAACAAACTGAGCGTTGCTGGAGTGGAAGTGGATGGGAGGGTTGGGGTGGCTGGGTGATGGACACTGGGGAGGGTATGTGCTATGGTGAGTGCTGTGAATTGTGTACGATTAATGAATCACAGATCTGTACCCCTGAAACAAATAATACATTATGTTAATAAAAAAATTTAAAAAAAAGAAATTTAAAGAAGTCTTTTAGAGAGAGGAAAGCAAACCATAATTCTCTTAAGAATAGAGAGCATATTGAGGGTTGATGGAGGGAAGAGGGTAGGGAATGGGTTAAATATGTGATGGATACTAAGGAGAGCACTTGTTATGATGAGCACTGGGTGTTGTATGTAAGTGATGAATCACTAAATTCTACTCCTGAAACCAATATTACACTGAATGTTAACTAACAAGAATTTATTTATTTATTTATTTTTTTAAAAGATTTATTTATTTTGAGAGAGTGAGAATGAGAGAGAGAGAGAGTACATGAGGGGAGGAGGGTTAGAGGGAGAAGCAGGCTCTTCGCTGAGCAGGGAGCCCGATGCGGGACTCGATCCCGGGACTCCAGGATCATGACCCGAGCTGAAGGCAGTCGCTTAACCGACTGAGCCACCCAGGCTCCCCTAACCAGAATTTAAATAAAATTTTGAAAAAATAAAAAAACAAAATAATAAAATAATAAAATAAAATATTTATACATTAATTTAATAATATATTTTAATAATTGGTAGGGCAAATTCTATATCATCATTCTTTTGTCTCATAATTTTCCTAACTATATTTATTATAATACTTTGGTGCACACTCTTCTAGATTTTAATTAAAAAATGACATCATACAATACCTATTGATATTTTTACCTGTATTTTATGCAAAAAAAAAAAATAGTGAAGCTATCTACATCTCCTTCTACAACAACACATTTCTCTACAGCATTTTAATTATTGCAAAGGTGTCACAAGTTATGCAGTCTATTGTCAAACATACAATATTCCCAATCTTTAATGCTATAATGAACATTCTTGCAGCAAATATTTGCTCATTGGTAGAACTAGAATGTTAACAAATATTTTTGTTTATTTTGCTTCTCTGTCTTTCTCTCACACACACTCACACACACACACATAAAATTTCTGTGGGTTTTTTTACACTTTATCAGCATTATGTGTCTTTTGATCATTCAACAATGGGTATTATCTCCTTTGAGTTTTTCTAAGTTGATGTAAAATTGAATTCAATATAATTTTTGGTTCTATTTATTTAAATATAAGCATGGTTGGCTAATTTTAATATACTCATTTATTGGCTGTTTCTCTTCTTTTGTGAATAATTTATTCATATATTCTGCTTACTTCCCAATCTTTTAAAAGTTGTTTTTTTTTACATTGCAAAAGTAATATATATGTAGATTCCTGCTTTTTCAAAAAAATCAAAAAAGAAATATATGCAGAATAAAAGCCCCCTTCCTGCTCCCACTCCACCTTAATCCCACTCTCCCCCCCAAGAGATACTCATTGTTTGCAATTTGCTGTGTATTTATCTTTTTTTAGAGAGGCATAGAGAGAGAAAGAGAGAGAGAGGTGGCAGGGGGAGGGGCAGGAGGAGAGGGAGAATCTCAAGCCAGCTCCACATCCAGCACAGAGCTCAATGCGGGGCTTGATTTCAGAACCCTGACATCATGACCTGAACCAAAATCAAGAGTCAGACACTTAACTGACTGAGCCACCCAGGTGCCCTGCTGTGTTTCTTTTAGTCACTTATTCTCACCATTTACACATATACTTATATATAAGCCATTTTTTTACAAGGTTTGAATCATACACAAAGCTCTTTAACTTGCTTTTTTTTTCCTTTCTCAATATGTCATGGGAATTTTTCCATATCTGTACACAGTGGAATGTATCCACCATAATTTAAAAAAGCATTCTTCTACAGCTAAATGTTTCAGTTGCTTTTAGGATTTTAATGTTGTAAACAACATCTCCATGCTTTACAAATAATCTTGTGCATGTAACCAGTCTGTTAAGTATGATTTTAATGTTGTAAACAACATCTCCATGCTTTACAAATAATCTTGTGCATGTAACCAGTCTGTTAAGTATGCATGTAACCAGTCTGTTAAGTATGAATCATGAACCATGCTTTACAAATAATCTTGTGCATGTAACCAGTCTGTTAAGTATGAATCAGCAAAATCAAAAAATGATTTTTTTTCCTGTCAGTTACCTATGTATTCAAACCCCCTCTGAGGGGCAGGATTTTACCCTATGCATGGATAAAAATCTCTCTAAAGCATTTAGTCAATCTGCTAGTCACTATAGTTATAATAATAATGCGCCTTAATATGAAGCATGCTAAGCACTTTCCAGGTCTATTCTTTCAATTTTCAAAACAACCCTAGGAAGTAGGCATTATGATAACACCAATATTTCAGATGAGGAAACTGAGGAACAAGGACTGCACAGGGGTCACAGAGCTAGTCAATGGTGGAGTCAGGATGTGACTCTTTGAAGATTCACTCTAAATCTCACATTCTTAACCACCAGACCTAACCCCAGATTACAAAAATATTGTCATTTTCTTCTAAAATTTGTATCATTTTTACCTTTCACATCCAGACCTGTAATTAATCTGGAATTGAATTTTGCATAGTGAGAGATAGGAGACATAGTGGGTTGAAAAGTGTCCCCCTAAATGCATATGAACGTAGAAATTTAAATGTGATCTTATTTGGAATTAAGGGTCTTTGAAGATATAATTAAAGAAGGATTAAGGTGAGATTAAGGAGACCATACTGTATTGGGATGGCCCCAAATCGAATGAGAGAGTCTATGAAAGAGACAGGAAAGGACAATATGGACACAGAAAAAGAAAGCAACATGTAGATTGAGGTAGTGATTGAAATGATGTATGTCTACAAAGGAATCCCAAAGATTGTTGGCAACTATCAGAAGCTAGGAGAGAGGCATGGGACAGTTCTTCCTCAGAGCCACCAGAAGGAACCAGCAGCTTGCTTTTGGACTTCTGAAATCCTGAACTATGTAAAAAATAAATTTCTGTTTTAAGCCCCCCAATTTGTGGTAATTAGTTATAGCAACCCTAACAAATTAATACAGGGATAATATTATTTTGTTTTTCAAACAAACTTAAAATTGACCCAGCATCATTTATTGAAAAGCCATTTCTTTACCTACAACACTGCATTGTCACTTTTGTCATAAATCAGGCAACTCAGTTTGGGTCTCTTTCTGGATTCCCTATTCTGTTTCATTCATTCTATACCATATGATCTTAATTACTATAGTCTTATGAGAGTTTTTTCCCTGCAAATTTAAGTTCTTTAGCTATGTTTTTCTAAAAGATTGCTTGGGTTTTTTTTTTCCTTATTCTATCCATCTCAATATAAATTTTAGGATCAACTTAGCAACTTCCATTAAGAAATCCTCAGTTGAGAGAGGACTGGCATCTTTACATAATTGAGCCTTTCAACTCATGAACATGATATAGCCTTCCATTAGTTTATATATTTATTAACTTCTCTTAACAATATTTGTGGATTTCAGTATAAACAGCTTACACATCTTTTGTTTTACTAATTGTTCTAATCTTTTCTGATATTATCACAAATGGTGTCATTTAAAGAAATGTTCATTCTCTACTAACATATTGCTTATATGCACAGAAATACAAAATATTTTCACATATTATAAAGGACACAATATAAGGAATATAGTCAATGATATTGTAATAGTACTGTATGGTAACAGGTAGCTACACTTGTGGTGAGCATAGCATAATGTATAAACTTGTCAAATCACTATGTTGTACACCTAAAACTAATGTAACATTGTGTATAACTATACATGCATACATACATACTATACATGCATACATACATACTATACATGCATACATACATAAATGTAGAGTATGAAGAAAAAAAAAAGAAACTATTAGAGAAGGATGAGTTGCCCTCATTTCTCCATTGAAAGTGAGCCCCTATTAGTATCAAAAATATGCAATAAATTGACCCCAGGAGCAATTTTGCACTTGACAGTGCAAAGGAATAATTGTTTCTGAACTGTAATGCCAAATCTTAAAATCTATTATATGTATGAAATTATAATAATCATGACTTTTGAATCACATTTCATATTTAATCTTTTATCCAAGCAGTTCTTTTTCTGATAGTAATGTTTAATTTTGGTCTCAGCTTTGGCTGAATATTGATTTTACCTGCAGGTTAAGATCCACTGATTAATTCATTAATTTGAAAAGATTAATTTGGCCCTACACTATGTTCCAGTCAGTATATTAGGAGAAAAATTAAGCTTATATTACTGGCCTGATATTATGAGATTTGCCATGTCTTATTCATATCTTTTGCCCTAGCATCTAGCAATATGTCTATCCCATGGTAGTTACTAAATTATGCTCAATTTGTTATGTAAGTAACTTCATTAGTAAAAATATATATTTCCACATATTGATCTTATATCCAGGGACTTTGCTAAATCCCTCATGTAAAAAAAATTTTTAAAATTTAATTCCTTATGTAATTTTCATAGTTCATCTTGAATTCTCTTGGATTTTCTATGAATATGATCATGTTATCAGTGAATAGTGACAGTTTCATTTCTTCATTCTCAGTCCTTATAGTTTTACATTTTCTTACCTTATTGTCTTGGCCAGAACGCCATTAAAATGATGACTAAAAGTGGTGATAGAGGGCAAATTTATTTTTTTTCAGCTCTTTCCCTAGCTCAGGTCTGGTATGGATTGAATACTGGCTCACTGGTCTTCTCTCTTCCAAGTTGAGACAGAGGATGAGAGAGAAGGTGTAGGAAAGGTCTGGCTTGACTGGCTTTTTTTTTTTTTTTTAACCACTGGATTGCTCTCATCTGATCAGAGCAGATATTAGGTCAGATTCAAGTCTCCTTTGAGATGTCTGGGCATTGAGTATCTCCCCCGTACTCTCTCAAGGCTGGCAGTGTCTCCTCCAGCCAACCCCTGGTTTCCCTATAACTCCACACAGATTTCCTGTTTGGCTCTCACCCTCATCCACCTTCCAGGAAGCCCTCTTGGATCTAGTCCCTCATTGTTCTAAGCTAGCTCCCTTCCCATACTTGCTCTATAGAAAACATCCATGCAGTCTTTGTGTCTTTAAACCGTGAAGGGCCAGAAGAACCAACTTTTCTCGCTCTTCACCCATCAGCCTGTCTCTCCCTGGAAGGTTTTTGGTTGTGGATCTAATACTAGTACCTAAACCTCATCATTTCTAAAGGCTATGGATCAACAGTCTAAGTGGTTTCCTTGAAGTATTTCTCACTGGGTTTGAATTAAGGTGGATGTATGCTTCTCCCCTCACCTAGAGCATCAGGAAAGAGAAGATGCAGCAGTACTCCAGATTCTCTAAAGACTCCCTGTCCTCACTTTATTTAAAGTAAGTATTGAGCTAAGAGTAACCAATTTTCAGCCCTCTACTTCAAAAGTCTCACATCTTCCCCTAGAATACTTGTGACTTTTTTTTTTAAATCCAGAAGAAACTAAGAAGAAACAGTTTTATTATTGTTATTTTGAGCACACGTAAACATTTGCCCATTTATATGTTGAGAAGTTTATATTTGGGGGTTTTATAAAAATTCTTAATAATTAAAAATATCTAACCATTTGTTATAATTGTCAATATTCTCCCAATTTAATGTCATCCATTCTTATTATCTGAGTTATGAAAAACTCATAGAGTAATTTAGGTTAAAACATCATAGGCAAAAACTTACATTTGGTTATTACTAAATAAACCAAATTATGTGAGAATATTTATAAAGTAAAATAAACATCTAATGTAATATGTTGCTTTGTCTCAAGATAAATGCCATCATATTAAACCACTATATCTTGGACTTGAGCTCTTCACTATATATATC
This sequence comes from Callorhinus ursinus, assembly GCF_003265705.2. NCBI lineage: Eukaryota > Metazoa > Chordata > Mammalia > Carnivora > Otariidae > Callorhinus > Callorhinus ursinus. Next base: position 108,266,767 of record NW_027397063.1, read on the forward strand.
TCTTAACCTTAATATATATATTTCTGGAGGCTTGTATATTTCCTGTCCTGCTGTGGATGCATATAACTTCAGTGCTGACCACCAGTGTTTTAAGCTGAAACATTGCCTAAAGTGACTTAATTCTTAACCTGTAATTACAATGCTTATACCTTACATAGACATAGCATTCATTAGAAATACTATACTGGGCAAAGCAAAAACCAAAATAAAACAAGCTCCTGCATATTTCTAGTCCTCAACTATGATGGAAGTTTCCATTTCCATGGTAGCTATGCAAACTACATCTCTCTTGCATAAAAATGTTCTTACTCCAAAAAGACTTAGCAGCCCACAGGCCTAGGCTGCATGAAGACACCTAATTAGCCCTTCTCTTGCTGTAATTCAAGGCAACTTCGCATATTCTTCTCCACTGAGAACTAATATTATTCCATAAATTAGTCCTTGACTTTCCAGCTGGGTCCAAGTTGAAATCTTACTTCAAAAGTCTCCTGAAAGGGGAAGAAAATCAAATCTTCTGTCCTTTGCTTGTTAACCTTTTAAATATACATTAACATAACAGAATGAACTGTTAAATAGTCTTTTTTTATCCATTTGGTTTCCTCACACCCTAATTAGGTCAATCCTCTGATGGTAGAAAATTTAAAAATATGTCCTCAATTTGTCAGTCTACTTTTATTATTTTTAGAAAAGGTCACTGTCTAAATTGCATTAGTGTATAGATTCGGAAGTAATTCATTCATTGTAACATAGTTATCTACATTTCTCATTTCAAACAATTATGTCTTTTAGGTCAGGAAAAAAAAACGGAAGGATAAATATTTCCTCTGTCAATACTGTACTTTCAAAAATATAAAATAATATTTCTAACCCAAATATAAAAGTGCCTGCATTCAGACTTTGTGACTGTCCTACCTCTCTGGCCCTTCCTGCTCTGTACCTTCAATCTCTAAGTGACTTTGTCCACCCCTGTATTCCATGAAAATCTCTTCATATTTATATCTCCAGGCCAGATGCCTCATCAGAGCTTCATACCAATATATAATCATATTTTTTTCTTTCACTAAAACTTCCAAGCAATCCCAGTTGCTTCATTCCCAAAACTGAACCCCTGCTTTGGACATACTAAGCTGGTCTTCCTCAAAAATTATCCATCTCAGCAAAGAAACTTAGTTCAGACTTCCATAATAACTACCTTGACTGGGTGGCTTAAACAACAAACATTTATTTCTCACAATTCTAGGGGCCAGGAAGTCTCAGTTCAAGGTACAGACAGACTCACTGTGTGATGAGGACCCACTTCCTGGTTTGCAGATGACCAACTTCTTACTATATCCTCACAAGGTTAAAAGAGAGAACATCGCTTTAAAGTCTCTTCTTATAAGGGCATCAATCATATTCACAAGGGGCCATCTATCCTTATGACCTAACTACCTCCCAAAGGTCCCATCTTCTAATATTGTCACATTGGAGACACATAGGACTTCAACATACGAATGGGGGGGGGGCATGTTCAGTTCATGGCAAACCTGGAGTCATCTTTGATACCTCTCTTTCTCTTTCTATGTAGGTTCAGTCACCTCCTAAAAAAGCTCTCAAGTCTGTCCATTTCTCTCCAGTGAACATTGCTGCCCCAGTGTAAGTGACTATTGTGTCTTACTGGGAAAACTCATAGAGTGATACCCTCCTGATTGTCCTGTTGGCACCATTACATTATTCTATACACAGTAGCCTTCGTTGACATTTTTAAATATGAATCTAATCATGTCACCTCTAGCTTTATCTGAATACATTTGTGGCTTCCCATTTCTCTTAGAATCAAGATGGAATATACTTAGGCTCCTTATAACCTGAACTCTGGTCTCTCTCACTAGTCTTACTGGAGCCACTCTCCTTTCTTACAATTGGTGTTACCTTTTCTTTCATTTCTGACCACACTTTAATCACCATCCCATCTCAGAACTTTTTATACACGCTATCACCTTGACCTGGCACTCTATGTCTACCTGACACTCCCTTGACCCTAAGAGATGACTCCTATGGTGATACAAAGATGTACAACCTCTAGGAAGGATTTATCGTCTGGACCACAGGGAGCACTACTGACAGGTAGCTTCAACCTTGAAACTATTTGGGGATTGCCTCAGCTGCAGGAAACTGCCTTGCCCCAGGTCACGCTTTTCTTAGAGAGGCCCACAGCCAATGACTGAGTGAGGTGGAATATAAATGGACAATTCTGACAAACCATTTTATCTCCAGAGCTTTCTATGTGGTCAGCTGAGGCCTGCATCCTAGCTTGACCTCTCCCTCTGCTGAATCCCTTCCTTCCACAAATGTGGATCCAGCGACTCTCCAATAAACATTCTGCCCACTAAACTGCCTCAGAGTCTGCTTCTAATTACTTCTCCTCCAGAGGTCTGCTTAGCTTCCTTATAGAAGCTAGCTAGCTGTATATTAATTTTTCAGGGCTACCAAAACAAATACACACAAATTTGGTGACTTTTAACAACAGAAATGTATTCTCTCACACTTCTGGAGTCTAGAACTCTGAAATCAAGGTTTTGGCTGGGCCATGCTCTCTCTGAATGAATGCTCTCAGAGAGGATCCTACCCTGCCTCTTAGAGCTTCTGGTGGTAGCTGATAATCCTTTATATCCTTTGGCTTGTAGATGCATCACTCTAATCTCTGTCTTTATGCATGGCCTTCTACCCTGTGTGTCTGTGTCTCTGTGTCCAAGTTTCCCTCTTCTCAGAAGAACACCAGTCATATTGGATTTCAGGCCCACCCTAATCCAGTATGACTTCATCTTAACTTGATTATATCTGTAAAGATTCTATGTCTAAATAAGTTGTATTCACAGGTTCCAGGAGTTAGGACTTCAAGACACCTTTTTGGGGACATAATTCAACCCATAAGCTCAATCACTGAAGACAGAGTTGGATGTAAGTAACATATATTGTAGTAGATATTTGTCATTCTTTCTAGTGACCTAAAATCTCTCAACAATTTCCTCCATTTAGGGTATTTTCCTAAAACTCACCATAAAAGTCCAACATCTGTTTTCCCAGCCTCTTATGCAGTAAGGACCAAGGCATGTAACTTCTATCATCAGAGACATTCCTGCCAAACATAGAATTGGGAGTCAGTAGTACAAAGAAACACACTGTGTGAAGAATCTATTTTGGCAAAGGAGGTAACAGGGCCATCCAATTTCCAGAGGCAGGAGTGTCAGTTTAGGTACTGTCAACTGTAAACCCACAGTGAGTACATCCAAAGATGGCAGCTCAGGTGTCTTCAGTAGACCAGGTATGTGGTAGGATTTGGGGTCCTTATCCTAGATGTGTGTTTTCGGGCCAGCCCAGAGATTCAGTAAGGTTTATAATATTCTTTTGAAACTGTTTTTCTTCCTAAACTGTCAGAGTTGGTATTTATTATCTGCAACTAAACTCCTAACTTATATAGAAATCCAACTTGAGTTTATTTATATAGATGAAAAAAGGAGGGTGATGAAAGTAAATTTATTGGTTCAAATCTCTGTAAAGACTTAGGAGTAGAGTCAGACTCTCATACACAAAATGCTCTCAGGACTTCCTATTTATTTCATCCCATCTCTTATCTCAGCTTTTCTCTGGGTCAAAATTCATTTTTAAAGGTTGATTACCCCCACTGGAACCAGGACCACCAGCATCCCCTACACTCACATGCTGGGTTTTGAGAGAAGAGAGAAAAGAGCTTCTCTTTGCCAGCACCAGTTTTACAGATCTGGGCAAAGTCCTTTGATTACCCAACTTGAGTTACATGCCTTTTCCATGATTAAACCAGTTTGGTCAGGAAATTGAGTTACTATGAATTAATTCCAATTACTGTAGCCAGAGAGGCCGCTCACCCAAATACCTTTAAGATCACATACCAGAGCAGAGAATGGGAAGAAAGGAGCAGATTCCCCACAGAGGGGAAGCTTTGAAGGTGGGGAGAGAGAGTAGACAGCATAAATATGTCTACAGGAAAATCATTATGAGCCTGGCTGTTATGTGGTTTGCATCTACTATAAGTATTTTTGGTGTTTACCCATAAAGTTTTATCTATGTTTACAAATAATAACAAGCACTACCTCTTTAGGACTTCACTGCAGTTAAGTAAGTCATTCTATATATTATAGAATATAAGCTTCATCTATACACAAATCTTTCTGTTTTACACTGCTATATTCCCAGAGTCTTAGGGATGCAGCTAATAGAATATAGGGATATAATGAAATTTATTAAATAATCAAATAAATAAATAAATAATGCTCTGACTCAAGGAATGGACGTAGGGCATTCTATTAGGGTAAACAAGAGGTAGCATGAATTTGTAAGAGATATTTGTGACTCTTCAGCCAATATATATTTTATTTCATTTCATACTGAGAGACAATATAATGATAAAAACAACCTTGAATTAAACTAATTCTACCTCTTACTAGTCACGTGGATTTAAATAAGTTATTTAACTTCTCTGTGATCCAATTTCTTTAGCTATACAAAGAGGATAATATTAGGACCTATATCAGAGGATCCTTGTAAAAGTTAAGTGGCACATAAATAAATGCTTTCTTTTGTTATTACAGTCACCAGATCCTAGTGTCTACTAGGTATTTTTATCATCTTAATACCATATTCACACCAGTATGCCTCTGCCTGCATATTGCCAATGCTCTTGTTTTGTTCCAGCACATCTATACCCTCTTGAAAGAAACTTAAGTCTCAGGACACCTGGGTGACTCAGTCAGGTAAATGTCCAACTCTTGATTTCAGCTCAAGTCATGATCTCATGGCTCATGAGAATGAGAGAGCCCCACATTGGGTTCCATGCGCAGTGGGGAGTATCGTTGAGATTCTTTCTCTCCCTCTCCCTCTGCCCCTCCCCCCACTCTCTCTTTTTCTCTAAAAATAAATAAATAAATCTTTGAGAGAAAAGAAACTTAAGTCTCTTCTTTAAAACAAAAAAGAAAGTAAATCTTCCATAAACTAAAACAAAGAAACAAATGATTTTATTTTAAGATTTTATTTATTTGTTTGACAGAGACAGACAGCGAGAGAGGAAATACAAGCAGGGGGAGTGGGAGAGGGAGGAGCAGGCCTCCCGCTGAGCAGGGAGCCCATTGCGGGGGCTCGATCTGAGGACTCTGGGACCATGACCTGAGCTGAAGGCAGATGCTTAACCATCTGAGCCACCCAGGCACCCCACAAATGATTTTTTTTAATCTCCATTCAACCTTGGGATTAGAAGAAGAAAACAATCAAAGGACTTCTTGAATAGATCAAATTATTTTATCTTATGTCATTTTCTTCCTTAGAGCTTTAATCTATTGATTCTCAAGTGGAGCTCTCATTGCAGTGGAAGGCAGAAGACCATTGGGAATTAAGAGAAATTCATTGAGAAAAAAAAAATAGGCATAGCCTTCCATTTCCCACTCCTAAAGTGAAAAGTAGTAATGCACAATCTCAAAATGGAATCCTCCAAATTATTTCTATAGAACCAAGTTTACAGGTGGAATTAGCCTATGTATACTCATTGTGTATTACTTTGTCTAGTAATCAGAGTACAGCTCTTGCCAAACTAAAGTATCCTCATTTCTAGAGAGAGAACTAACAATGAATGAAGAGGTTGATTACTAGTCTTAAATTTGAAGATATGATTAATGTAAACCATTTAGTGAACTTTCTGAAGTCTAACAAAACTGATCCCTAGATAGATTCACTGTTCCCCTCCATACTGCTTTGAGGGAAGAAAATAAATAAACAATAAAACAGTCCTAGAATTCCTGCCCAGAACTTTTCTCTGAAAAGAAACAGGTTGGTAAACCTAAGTATATTTGTATAAGAAATAAACATACAGGAAATGTATAATTAGTTTGTAATATTTTCCATCTGAAGGACATAACAAAAAATATTTACAGGGCTAGAGATTTGTTCGAGTTGTTTTTTTGAACTATCATTTTAGAAATCTAAAAAGGGCTTTAAGGTTCATCTTAGAATGGTACCATCTGTTCTTATTATCATTTCTCTCTACCAAAGACTATATTGTTTCATATGAAAGTATAATCTTGTCAGAAAATGAGTTATAAAATGTTAATTTCTGATCTACTTCCCGTCTTATTATGTAATTCTATCTTTAAGCCAAATATATAACTATCAAATGACTTCACAAAATGAAAACATTGCCTTGTCAAATTACTCTTTTATGGACATTAAAAAGAAAAGCAGATTGCATTTGTTTTGTTGAATATTTTTTAAGAGTAATAATTCTATATACTTCCTTGGAAAGATGAAAAACATTTTTATCTACCTCATCATCTGAATATGTACTTACTTCTTCTTATTGCAACGTCTTCAAGTTCATAATCATAAAATAATTTTCATTCTTGTTTTTAGAGACTGTAACTCTGCCATCTGGCAAAGTTGTTCATTCATCCATCTATTTTCTCATTTATCCAGCAATATGATTTTTAGTACCAGTGCCACTATATACCAGGTATCAACATGTTCACTGATGAGCAAACACACACCTGCACCCTGTCCTCACAGGTATCCATATGCCTGCCTATTCTCACCATTTAGTTCTCTTCAAAGACTTCTCATTGGTCACTACATCAAAGGTAGTACATTAGCAGTCTGTCATATTAACCCTGCCTTACTGATTTTACTAAGCAAATCCCCATCAGAATGTACAATATTCATTCACTTCATTGTATAGTCACTGTTCATATCCCTGAGCTACAAGATAAGTTCCATGAGAACAAATGGCCTGCCCTATCTTATTCATTGCTGGGTCACTGATATCTTAAAGAAAAACTGGCATCTAATGTAAACAATAAATATTTAGTGAATAAATGAAAAAAATTCTAGTTGCAGAGATGGTATTTATCAAATGATAACACACACATATACATAAGCTCAATTGTGCTAAGTGTTACAAGAGTTGAGCACAGTTTTGTGTGTGTGTGTGTGTGTGTGTGTGTGTGTGTGTGTGTGTGTGTGTTTTCTGTAGGAAGGTTTGACCTTACTTATCTAGCCCTGATGAAGGCCGTCCTAGTAAAGTCATAACTGAGCTCAGGGCTTCAGATAAGTTAAATCCAACTAGGTGAAGAGGGTAACATACACGTCTCCAAGCTTGGAGAATGTAAAAAGACCCTGCTATGGGGATTAAAAGATGACCAGGGTAGCTGGAATAAATAAGAGATGAAAGATCGAAGTAATTGCTCAGCGGCTTTTCATTTTTGTGACCATGACCCACAGTATAAAGCCCATTTTATGTAATAAACCTGTGCACATACACACACATACTTACATATATAAATATAAAAATAATTGAAAAAGTTATCCATTAAAGAATTTTACAACCCAATAATGTGTCATATGCCTAGTTTGAAAAATACTGGACTTGACTAGCCATATGAAGGACTCTCATTATCTTAAGAGGCCAAAAAGAAACTTGTTGAGATATGCATTTTTTAAATTGTTTTATGACAGTGTGGCAACTAGATCAGCATAGGAGTTAGGTCTCTGGAGAATGGTCAACACTTCACACAAAAGCTAATGGCAACAGAGATCAGGAAATAGTAGGGCAAACGGAGAATAAAAGAACAAATCTGGTAAATATTTAGGAGATAAAAAACCAGCTCAAGTTGGCCATGCACTGTATATGAAGAAGGGAGGGTATTAAGGACAACTCATAAACTTCTGTCCTTCTGTCCTGTATGGATGATGGTGCCACTCAGCAAAATTGGAAATTCTGGAAGAAGACCATATTTAATGGGCAAAACGGTACGTTCTGTGTTTCCTGTGTTGCGTTTGAGGTGTCTTTGAGACATCCATGTGGAAAAGAAAAACAAGAACAGTTGGGTACATGGGTCTAGAGTTCAAACGCGAAGTGTGGCCTGGAGATCTAGGCTTTGGAGTTATCTAAAATTGAAATCACAAATGTGGATGATATCACAGGGAGAAGTGAGTCAGGAGAGGACAGAACCAAGGACAGAGCCTTATGAAATCTCAACATTTAAAATTTAAATGCTAAGTGGAAGAAGATGAGCTTGTAAAAGAGAATGAGGAGTGACTACATAGACAAGAAGGGGGAAAAAAGAATATAAAGTCATGGAAGACAAGAAAAGAACTTATTTCGTTCTAGAGGGGAGGGGGGTGGGAGGATGGGTTAGCCTGGTGATGGGTATTAAGGAGGGCACGTTCTGCGTGGAGCACTGGGTGTTATGCACAAACAATGAATCATGGAACACTGCATCAAATACTAATGATGTAATGTATGGTGATTAACATAACATAATAAAAATAAAGAAAAGAACTTATTTCAAGAGAATGTTCAATTCTATTTTTACTATACTGAAAACTTACACCCTGGCTGCTTATCTTGTATGATTCTTAATGTTTTTGTGTTGCTTACGGCACAGAGTTAGTATCCATGTATGTATCCTTACTTTTTTTTTTCCTGTCAGATCCTTTCTGATTTCACTCCCTTTTGCCAATTTCTTTAATTTTCTTGCTTCTCTATCCTTCTGTGATACCTTCCTAGGGAATGTTCAATCATGGAAAAAATCTGTTTCACTTCTTTACTGCTAGATAATACTAGAAGAAAGCAAAAACCATCCAGATTATTGCCTTTATAAATTCATGGATATTATTATTATTATGTTAATATATTAGTAATTATTAGTATCTACTATATTAGCATCTATTGATCTATTGCTAAATAGCAATTCTTCCTTTGCTCCTTTTAAGTATTTATCCATTTTTCTACAAAAACCATGTTCAACCTTCAACACATTATGTTTATCCCACCACTTGCCCCTCTCAATCTCAGGAAGTGATTCTACTTCAGTTAGAGGGAAAATAACCACAAATCATGAAATGGCTGAACAGAAAATTGTTCAGCATCCCATCCTCAATTCTGCAAGCATTTCCTAGAGACAACATAAAATAGGACTTAAAAGTGTAGGCTTTGGATCCAGACACCTGGTGACTTTTGGAGAATTACTTAAACTTTCTGTGCCTCAGCTTCCTTGTCTGTGAAATGGACACAATCCTAACATCCAACCTAAAAAACTAAAAAACAAATTGTATTGTTAAGTGATCTAGATTGTATTTTTTGCAGTGGTTTTCAAAGTTGGGCAAGTATCAGAATCACCCAGAAGGCTTGTTATAACACAAATGGAGCCCCAGTCCCAGAGTTTCTGATTCAATAGACCTAAGATTAAGCTCCAGATTTTGCATTTCTAACAATTTCCTAGGTGATACTGATTTTGCAGCACAGCAGCAAGAACAACAGTTTGGGAACCACTGACCTAGTACGTGAGAAGCACTTAGAAATATGGTTGACACACGATCAGCACTCAAAAACTTTATGTCCTTTAGCTGTATCATCCCCTCCCTTTATTGTGAGACAGTGGGAAGTACCTCCCCTCCATACTGCTGATCTCTCAGCCTGTTCTCTGGGACACGACTTCCTGCCTTCTCAGGTAATTTGATCAACTGATTATTCACTCTATGTCCGTTCTGTTCACCCTCCTCCTCCCTGCATACTTCTTCTCATTTGAATTAATAAGCTAGAATTTAAGCATGTTTCTTCTGCAGTAAAAGAAAATCAATGCCAATACTTTGGCCCCTTTTAACAACCATTCTAACCCTCTTTCTCCCGCTGAGCCTAACATTTTAAGAATTGTTTTCACTGATTTTCTCCATTTTATCAACTCTTACTAACTCCACAGCCAACTGCTTTCTGATTTATTTCCACACTGCTCCCTGATATTGCTCAAAAAATTGTCAGCACTAACTGCATTATTAGCTAAAGGTATTAGATGTTTATCCCCTCTGGAAGCGATTGATATTGCTGACCACTCCCTTCTTCCTGAAACCCCCTCTTCTCTTTTCATCTTAAATCCACACTCCCCTGGATTTTCTCCAATGGTCCAGCCACTTCTCCATCTCTTTTATGAGTTTCTCTTTTTCATGCTTTTAGATCCTGGTTTGTTTTTGTGTGTGTATTTGTTTGCCTGTTTGATTTTAATCTTATTTAGGGACTTTTTCTTTTCTGACTCTTCATGAACTCTCCCTGAGCAAACTCTGTTGAGGAAGTAATACTGATTTGAAGGTATAATTTATTATTCAAAAAAAGGAAAGTGTATCAGAGATAGTGAATAGGAATAAAATACCTGAAGTCAGTGTATTTAAAGGAATAAATATTAAGATCTTATAGAGAAACAAATAGAAAAATATGAAATTTATGTTATTCTGACCATAAAAAAGAGATGAGACAAGAAGTAGGAGTTGGCAAGCAAGGCTCCCATATATTCACCATATCCTGGATTCCTTTTGAAATGGAGACTATACTAAAAAGATATAACAGACAAAAAAAAAAAAAAGTACCTCACATCAGTGACATAAATAACTGCGAGAGGTAAAGAAACTCAAGGTATAATTAGGTCAACCTTCGGAGAAGGGCCCAGGAAGAATAGTTTGGATCATATAAAAATTAGTTAAATTGACCCAAAACACCAGGAGCTTCTAGAGACTGCATATCTATTGTTTCCTTGCAAAATTTATTTTTAACCAGTGCCAATAAATTGTATAGTTGCATTCTGGTGTTACCTCAGAATAATATCTCATATTCTTGAGTAAGCATTACCATGTAGGAGAAATCTGGGACTGAAAAATAACACAGTTCATTAGCTGGGTGATAGCCATAACCGAGGTTATTCTGCTGCTTTGTTTCCTTTACCTCAGAAGGCTGGGTCCCTTAGCTTACTCACAGCGCAGATCCTGCATGGTTCCAGATATGTGTATCTAACTGACTGCTAGATAACTCTGCTTGAATGTTTGGGGCACTTCAAACTCGATATTTGCAAAACTGAACTCACCATCTTCTCCCACCCCTGCTTTTCTACTATTGTTTTCTGTCTGAGTGAATGGAAACTTCCTCAAATCAGTTGCCAGTGATCAAAAATGAGATATGATTTTTCTCCTTCCTTCTCCTTCAGACTCCTCATGTCCTTGATCATATTCCATTGAGTTTCTTCAGTCAACCCAGCCACAATTTCCAACTCCCTTATTCAGGCCATTCTCATTCTTCTTGTAATAGCCGGGAGATGTGTCAGGTGATACTGACCGCTGTGGACTGACCTAAACCTCATTGGCCCTTCAGAATGCCTACGTTCTTTCTGGTAGATAATAACAGCTGTCAAAGAATTTTAGACAGCAAGGATTAACTCCTCCCTCATTACCTTGCTATTAACCTTTAGTAAGAACAAATCTCAGGCTAAATTCTGACAAAACTATAGACATTTATTAGATATACAGTCTCTGGTAAAATTCAATCCTTGCCTCTAGTTGGCAACCTGCAATCAGAAATCCTCCTAAACCAATGCCTGTTTGTAGGATCAGTCAGAGTTCAAAACTCAGGCATCACCCTTCAGGGATGATTTACTGAGGTAAAGTTTTATATCCCATTCAGATAACATTTGATAATGTCTAAAGTATTTTAGCCATTCTACATGTCTTGACAATCTTTAACTATTGATAATCTCTTTCTTTCTACCCTACATCATGCTAATTAAGAGGACTTCCGTTACATCAATAAACGCTATTTCTAACGCTCAGTATGCTACTTAGCAAAGAATTGGCTGTTGATAGCCAAAGGAGTAGAGAAGTGCTTTTGATAGGTACCCCCTGGGTGTGGCCTTCTCTGATAGGTTGTGAGCTGACCTCCCTTTGACTGTGCACCCTCAATGGTGGGTTGGTAATCAGGCCCAGAATTAGAGCCTGAACTAACCGGTATATATATCACAACATATTGGCTATCCCAAAGTGTTTTAAAGTAATTTTTACATATTGTAACGTGATGTTTTCAGTGTTTTCCCTCTCTACAGCCTTGAAGTACTTCTTAAAATGAAACTATGGTCATACCTATTTCTTAATTTTTTTTCAGTGGCTTCCCATTACTCTTATAATAAATAAAAATGTCCTGAGACAGCCTCATCTGACACCTATCATCATCTTTAACCCCCTCATCTTCATTCGTTGTGATTTGACTATCCTGAACATCTCTTAAAAATGCCATAATTTTTCCCAACTCTAGGACTCACCATTTAGTCTTCCATTTACCTGGAAAACTCTTCCCAGCTCCCTCACCTGGCCAAATCGTTCATTTACCTCAATTACTCCAGCCTCAACGGAGGCTGATCACAATGCTCTGGGTCTCTGGGCCGCAAAGAAACGTTTGTCAAATCAATTTTACTTCTAATGCTTCAAGAAAAATACCCCCTTCAAACAGCTAGTCCTAGGCTGTGTGTCTGGTCTCTATTTTTCCATAGGGTGGCTGATTTACCCAATGGCCATTCAGGTTACCAACTGAGAACACCATTCCCCAATTGCAGAATGAAAGCATTGTCATAATTATATGTACTGAAAAGAAAGGTAATGTCAATTAAGAATTATGAGCAAACAGGTTCACATATGCCATAAAAAAAAAGAGATGCCATATTATTGCCAAAGAGCTGAAAATATTTTTCTTTTCCTTGCTTATGGAAAAGGTGGCACTAGTAGAAAAAATAAAGTTGATCAAATGTGGCACACATTTGGGTGGCAGCCCAATGGCCCAGAAGAAGAGCAGAAGAGGTGGGTTTAGAAACACAGCAGGCAGAGACACAGTAAACACACATGTGCAGGTGCAAATTTATCCTGAATACAATGAGGCTTAAACTTCAGAGCCCTTCTATCTCTGATCAGCGGGGATGCAGGGACTTGTGGAAGACTCTAGGTAGGGAGAGAAATCTAGGAGGCAACCAGGATGCATCTCTGGTAAAGAGAGCTCAGATGAAATATAACTGAATTTCTGAAGCTCCAGCAATGGTTCATTTTAAATTCTTGCTTTGGAACCTCTTTCTGAGTTTTATTTTTATATTATTTCAAAAAGGACCTTCACCTCATATTTGGTCAGTTTTAGGCTTCAGAGAACATGCATCTGCCCTGAACACAGGTAACGACCACATTTCTCTGACAGAAAAAGCTAAAGAAGTTTCATTTCACTTTCATTGGGCTCCCATCACTAATATTTTCCTTTCTAGCTTAAAGTTCATGGTCTGGGTATATTGACTTTCTCCATTAATTCACTGGTATTTCTTCTCAAAGATTAATAGTAAGATGAAAATAATATGTAAATTTATTTGACCTGGTGGAGTTTCCTTTTTTTTTCCTTGCAATCAGTCCTAAGAATGTCATTTTCAAAAAAAAAAAAAGTAATTATTTTCACCTTTTATTCATATAATAGATGAGATGTGAAATGAGCTTCATGGATGATAAACATTCCAATGGCTACTAAGTTTTACAGAGTATAAACAAGAATTGAGCTGCTGCTACACAAAATTAACAGTGAAATTTTACTGTAGATGCTGGATATAAAGAGAATGCAGTATCCTGAGTGAAGGAAGGCCATTAGTTCTATAATGAAATATGAACATCATATGCATTCAGTTGTGTGTGGGTTTGAAATACACACCAGGAAATGATTATGTAGTAGTATCTAATACTCACTTTTGAAATGCCATATCCCTGAAAATCATTTTAATACCTGAATAAACTTACAAAATCTATCACGTTCCTGAGCAATCCATGTCATCAAACTGATAGTGCGTCAAAGTCGGGAAAAAGAACAGCTTCTAAGTTTGGGTCTTTTTTTTTTTTTTTTTTTTTTTAGATCTTCCCTGCCCCATATTACCTCCTAAAAATTTTTCTCTTTTCTTTTAGTACTTTCTATTTGTTAGAGGCAGGTGGGTAAAAAGGAGTTCCACCCTGATTTCAGAGTAAGAGCATTCACTTATTTTATTCATCAGAGTAACACAATTATTTCTCCTTCTTACTTCCACTGAAAGCAGAACTCATTTGGCTTATTTAAATGGAATAAATGGCAGCTGCTACATTTTGACCCACTTAACCACATGCCCACCCTCCCCACAACAAACCAAGATTGTTAAAGGGGAGTCAAAGTTTCCTTTACATAATTTATTATAACACAGGCCAATTCCACAAGCTAATCCTACAACATTTTTTTAAAAAACTTTTATTGTAGAACAGCGTTAAATTTGCAAAAAATTTCTAGGGGCATACAGTGCATTCAGTATCCCCTACCTCACACCACATTGCATTATTTTACACGAATACATTAAAATTAATGAACCAATATTGATACTTTATCATTAAGGAAATTCATACTTTATTCAGATTTTGATAGGGTTTTTTTGGTTTCTGTTTGTTTTGTTTTTTTGTTTTTGTTTTTGTTTTTGTTTTGACCTATTGTCCTTTTTCTTTTCCAAGATCCCATCCAGAGTACCACATTACATTTAACCATCAAGTCTCTTTAGGCTCCTCATGGCTGTGAGAGCTTCTCAGACATTTCTTGTTTTGATGACCTTGACAGTTTCAAAGAAGTACCAGTCAGATATTTTCCAGAGTGCACTTCAATTGGGATTTGTCTGATTCTTTTTTTCACAATTAGAGGCTATATGTTTTGGGGAGGAAGATCATAGGGGTAAAGTCCATCTTTATCACACCATATCCCAGCTCCATCCTATCAGTGCTACTTATCACTAGAGACCTTGATGACCTGCCTGAGGCCCCACATTATTTTTGCTTTTGTGGTTTTCCATTCTTGGTTCTATCAGTTAGTATTGTTAATAATAGCAAAACTGGTCAGTTAGCGGAGGGCGGAGCAAGATGGCAGAGGAGTAGGAGACCTGGATTTCGTCTGGTCTCAGGAAATCAGCTGAATAGGGATCAAACTATTCTGAACACCTACGAACTCAACAGGAGATCGAAGAAGAGAGTAGCAACAACTCTCTGAACAGAGAAGCGACCATTTACTGGAAGGTAGGACGTGCCGAGAAGTGAATCCAAAGCGATATTCGGGAGGATAGACAGCGGGGGAGGGGGCCTCCATCGGCCGCTTCTGGCAAGTGATAGAGCCGTGGAGCACAAAATTGGAACTTTGAGAAGTCCGCCCCACGGAAGGACGTCACTTCGGTGGCTAAACGGGGGGTGGAATCCTCGTGGGACAGTGTGGTCTCAGGACCCTGGGGGTCACAGAAAGACCGGGGGTGCCTGAGTGCAGCAGAGCTCCCAGGTATCAGAACGGGGAAGCCGGCTGCAGAGACGGAGCTGAGCCTGGGGTTGCCATAAACTGTGATCTGCGGCCCATTCGGGCCACTTCTCCCCCAGCAGGGACCCAACAAGCGGCAGATCCAGGGAGACTCCCCTTCCTCCCCCAGGAGGAGTGGCGTGGGAGTGCACCGCAGGGATCTGCTGGGATTGGAGACTCCACACGGGGTCAGGTGCCAGAGATAGAAACACTCGGTCACAGGCCGGGTGAGCACGGAGTGCGGCCCGAGACTGGGGAGATGGGAGTGATTGCTTTTCTCTGGCGGCACACTGAGGAGGAGGGCCCCGAGTTCTCAGCTCCTCCAGGTGGAGATTGGGAGGCCACCCTTTTCACTCTGGTCCTCCAAAGCTGTACTGAGAGCTTGCAGGGAAAAAAAGCTCCTGAGAGCAAACCAGAACAGATTGCTTAGCCCGGACCGAAAAGGGTGGGGCAATACTGCCTCCAGCAAAGACATTTGGGAACCACGGCAACAGGCCCCTCCCCCAGAAGATCAGCACAAACAGCCAGCAAGCCAAGACCAAGTTTACTGATCAAGGAGAACGGGAGAACTCCAGCCCTAGGGGAATACTGCACATAGAATTCATGGCTGTTTTACCATGATTCATTGGTTTTTCAAAGTTAATTTTTTTAACTGTTTTTTTTTAATTTTTCTTTTTCCCTTTTTCAACCAACATCTTATCAATCCCTTTTTTACAAAAACATTTTTTGTTTCTCATTTTTAGGTCATATTTTATCCCTTCATTGTAGTTACCCCTATTTTGGGCATATATATAAGTTGTTCTCTCTTTAAAATTTTGAGATACAGTTTCCTCTAACAGATCAAAATATACCTTAAATCACTAGTGTATGGCTTTGATCTAGTTTCCTGCCTGATTACATTCTCTCCCAATTTTCTTTTTTTTTTTAAATCTTTCTTTTTTCAAACAACTATCAATTCCTTTTATAAAATCTTTTATAATTTTCAACTTTTCATCATCTTCCATCCCTTCACTGTATCAATCCTTATTTTGTACATATATAAGTCTTTCTTCCTTTAAAATTTTAGAAGGCACTTTCTTCTAACAGACCAAAATATGCCCAAAATCTAGTGTGTAGCACTGATCTGTGCACTAGCCTGATCATATTTGATCATATTCTGTTTTTTTGTTTTGTTTTGTTCTGTTTTTGTTTTTATCTTTTTCTTATTCTTTTATTTCTTTTACTTTTGTCTTTCTTTCCCTTTTTTTCCCCCTGGTTTCAGGTCTTTTCTGATTTGTATAGAGTATATTTGCTGGGGACATTGTTAACCTGCTAGCATTTTGTTCTCTCATTCATCTATTCTCCTCTGGACAAAATGACAAGACGGAAAAAACCACCTCAGCAAAAAGAACAAGAGGTAGTACCATTTGCCAGGGACCTACTCAATACAGACATTAGTACGATGTCGGACCTAGAGTTCAGAATCATGACTTTAAAGACACTAGCTGGGCTTGAAAAGAGTGTGGAAGTTATTAGAAAAAACCTTTCTGGAGAAATAAAAGAACTAAAATCTAACCAAGTCGAAATCAAAAAGGCTATTAATGAGGTGCAATCAAAAATGCGGGCACTAACTGCTAGGATAAATGAGGCAGAAGAGAAAATCAGCGATATAGAAGACCAAATCATGGAAAATAAAGAGGCTGAGAAAAAGAGAGAGAAACAACTACAGGATCACGAGGGCAGAATTCGAGAGATAAGCGATACGATAAGACGAAACAACATTAGAATAATTGGGATCCCAGAAGAAGAAGAAAGAGAGAGAGGGGCAGAAGGTATACTGGAGCAAATTATAGCAGAGAACTTCCCTAATGTGAGGAAGGAAACAGGCATCAAAATCCAGGAGGCACAGAGAACCCCTCTCAAAATCAATAAAAATAGGTCAACAGCCCGATATCTAATAGTAAAACTTACGAGTCTCAGAAACAAAGAGAAAATCCTGAAGGCAGCTCGGGAGAGAGATATGTAACCTACAATGGTAGAAACATTAGATTGGCAACAGACCTATCCACAGAGACCTGGAAGGCCAGAACGACTGGCATGATATCTTCAGAGCAATAAATGAGAAAAATATGCAGCCAAGAATACTATATCCAGCTAGGCTGTCATTGAAAATTGAAAGAGAGATAAAAAGCTTCCAGGACAAACAAAAACTAAAGGAATTTGCAAACACAAAACCAGCCCTCCAAGAAATATTGAAAGGGGTCCTCTAAGCAAAGAGAGAGCCTAAAAGCAGCATAGATCAGAAAGGAACACAGACACTATACAGTAACAGTCACCTTACAGGCAATACAATGGCACAAAATTCATATCTTTCAATAGTTACCCTGAATGTAAATCGGCTCAATGCCCCAATCAAAAGACACAGGCTATCAGATTGGATTAAAAAACAAGACCCATCCATATGCTGACTGCAAGAGACTCATTTTAGAACCAAAGACACCCCCACATTGAAAGTGACGGGGTGGAAAACCATTTACCATGCTAATGGATACCAAAAGAAAGCTGGGGTGGCAATCCTTATATCAGACAAACTAGATTTTAAAACAAAGACAGTAATAAGAGATGAAGAAGGACACTATATCCTACTTAAAGGGTCTATCCAACAAGAAGATCTAACAATTGTAAATATCTATGCCCCGAACATGGGAGAAGCCAATTATATCAGGCAATTAATAATAAAAGCAAAGAAACACATTGACAACAATACAATAATATTGGGGGACTTTAACACCCCCCTGACTGACATGGACAGATCATCTAAGCAAAAAATCAACAAGGAAATAAAGACTTAAATGACACACTGGACCAAATGGACTTCACAGATATATTCAGAACATTCCATCCCAAAGCAACGGAATACACATTCTTCTCTAGTGCCCATGGAACTTTCTCCAGAATAGATCACATCCTAGGTCACAAATCAGGTCTCAACCGGTACCAAAAGATTGGGATCATTCCCTGCATATTTTCAGACCACAATGCTTTGAAACTAGAACTCAATCACAAGAGCAAAGTCGGAAAGAACTAAAATACATGGAGGCTAAAGAGCATCCTACTAAAGAATGAATGGGTCAACCAGGAAATTAAAGAAGAATTAAAAAAATTCATGGAAACCAATGAAAATGAAAACACAACTGTTCAAAATCTTTGGGATACAGCAAAGGCAGTCCTAAGAGGAAAGTATATAGCAATACAAGCGTTTCTCAAGAAACAAGAAAGATCTCAAATACACAACCTAACACTACACCTAAGGGAGCTAGAGAAAAAACAGCAAATAAAGCTTTAACCCAGCAGTAGAAGAGAAATAATAAAGGTCAGAGCAGAAATCAATGAAACAGAAACCAAAAGAACAGTAGAACAGATCAATGAAACTAAGAGCTAGTTCTTTGAAAGAATTAAAAAGATTGAAAAATCCCTGGCGAGACTTATCAAAAAGAAAAGAGAAATGACCCAAATCAACAAAATCATAAAAGAAAGAGGAGAGATCACCACCAACACCAAAGAAATACAAACAATTATAAGAACATATTATGAGCAACTCTATGCCAGGAAATTAGATAACCTGGAAGAAATGGGTGCATTCCTAGAGATGTATCAACTACCAAAATTGAACCAGGAAGAAATAGAAAACCTGAACAGACCTATAAGCGCTAAGGAAATTGAAGCAGTCATCAAAAATCTCCCAACAAACAAAAGCCCAGGGCCAGAAGGCTTCCCAGGGGAATTCTACCAAACATTTAAAGAAGAATTAATACCTATTCTTCTGAAACTGTTCCAAAAAATAGAAATGGAAGGAAAACTTCCAAACTCATTTTATGAGGCCAGCATTACCTTGATCCCAAAACCAGACAAAGACCCCATCAAAAAGGAGAATTACAGACCAATATCCTTGATGAACACAGATGCAAAAATTCTCACCAAAATACTAGCCAACAGGATCCAATAGTACATTAAAAGGATTATTCACCATGACCAAGTGGGATTTATCCCTGGGCTGCAAGGCTGGTTCAACATCCGCAAATCAATCAACATGATACAATACATTAACAAAAGAAAGAACAAGAATCATATGATCCTCTCAATAGATGCAGAAAAAGCATTTGACAAAGTACAGCATCCTTTCTTGATCAAAACTCTTCAGAGTTTGGGATAAAGGGTACATACCTCAATATCATAAAAGCCATCTATGAAAAACTTACAGCGAATATCATTCTCAATGGGGGAAAACTGAGAGCTTTTCCCCTAAGGTCAGGAACGTGGCAGGGATGTCCACTATCACCACTGCTATTCAACATAGTATTAGAAGTCCTAGCCACAGCAATCAGACAACAAAAAGAAATCCAAGGCATCCAAATCGGCAAAGAGGAAGTTAAACTCTCACTCTTTGCAGATGATATGATACTTTATGTGGAAAACCCAAAAGACTCCACCCCAAAACTGCTAGAACTCATACAGGAATTCAATAAGTAGCAGGATATAAAATCAATGCACAGAAATCAGTGGCATTCCTATACACCAACAACAGGACAGAAGAGAGACAAATCAAGGACTCGATCCCATTTACAATTGCTCCCAAAACCATAAGATACCTAGGAATAAATTTAACCAAAGAGGCAAAGGATCTGTACTCAGAAAACTATAAAATACTCATGAAAGAAATTGAAGAAGACAGAAAGAAATGGAAAAACGTTCCATGCTCATGGATTGGAAGAACCAACATTGTGAAGATGTCAATGCTACCTAGAGCAATCTACACATTCAATGCAATCCCCATCAAAATACCATCCACTTTTTTCCAAGAAATGGAACAAATAATCCTAAAATTTGTATGGAACCAGAAGAGACCCCAAATAGCCAGAGGAATATTGAAAAGAAAAGCAAAGCTGGCGGCATCACAATTCCGGACCTCCAGCTCTATTTCAAAGCTGTCATCATCAAGACAGCATGGTACTGGCACAAAAACAGACACATAGATCAATGGAACAGAACAGAGAGCCCAGAAATGGACCCTCAACTCTATGGTCAACTCATCTTTGACAAAGCAGGAAAGAATGTCCAATGAAAAAAAGACAGCCTCTTCAACAAATGGTGTTGGGAAAATTGGACAGCCACATGCAGAAGAATGAAACTGGACCATTTCCTTACACCACACACAAAAATAGACTCCAAATGGTTGAAAGACCTAAACGTGAGACCGGAGTCCATTAAAATCCTAAAGGAGAACACAGGTAGCAACCTCTTCGACCTCAGCCACAGCAACTTCTTCCTAGAAACATCGCCAAAGGCAAGGGAAGCAAGGGCAAAAAGGAACTATTGGGATTTCATCAAGATAAAAAGCTTTTGCACAGCAAAAGAAACAATCCACAAAACCAAAAGACAACCGACAGAATGGGAGAAAATATTTGCAAATGACATATCAGATAAAGGGCTAGTATCCAAAATCTATAAAGAATTTATCCAACTCAACACCCAAAGAACAAATAATCCAATCAAGAAATGGGCAGAAGACATGAACAGACATTTTTCCAAAGAAGACATCCAAATGGCCAACAGACACATGAAAAAGTGCTCAACATCGCTTGGCATGAGGGAAATCCAAATCCAAATCTCAATGAGACACCACCTCACACCAATCAGAATGGCTCAAATTAACAAGTCAGGAAATGACAGATGTTGGCGGGGATGCGGAGAAAGGGGAACCCTCCTACACTGCTGGTGGGAATGCAAGCTGGTGCAACCACTCTGGAAAACAGTATGGAGGTTCCTCAAAGGGTTGAAAATAGAGCTACCATACGATCCAGCAATTGCACTACTGGATATTGACCCCAAAGATACAAATGTAGGGATCTGAAGTGGTACGTGCACCCCAATGCTTATAGCAGCAATGTCCACAATAGCCAAACTGTGGACAGAGCCAAGATGTCCATTGACAGATGAATGGATAAAGAAGAAGTGGTATATATACACAATGGAATATTATGCAGCCATCAAAAGAATGAGATCTTGCCTTTTGCAACGACATGGATGGAACTGGAGGGTGTTATGCTGAGTGGAATAAGTCAATCAGAGAAAGACATGTATCATATGACCTCACTGATATGAGGAATTCTTAATCTCAGGAAACAAACTGAGGGTTGCTGAGTGGTGGGGAGGTGGGAGGGATGGGGTGGCTGGGTGATAGACATTGGGGAGGGTATGTGCTATGGTGAGCGCTGTGAATTGTGCAAGACTGTTGAATCACAGATCTGTGCTTCTGAAACAATGCAATATATGTTAAAAAAAAAAAAGAAGAAGATAGCAGGAGGGGAAGAATGAAGGGGAGTAAGTCGGAGGGGGAGATGAACCATAAGAGACGATGGAGTCTGAGAAACAAACTGATGGTTCTAGAGGGGAGGGGGGTCGGGGGATTGGTTAACTTGGTGATAGGTATTAAAGAGGGCACATTCTGCATGGAACACTGGATGTTATGCACAAACAATGAATCATGGAACACTACATCAAAAACTAATGATGTAATGTATGGTGATTAACAGAACAATAAAAAATTTTAAAAAAACTGGTCAGTTAGCATTGCTCTATTCCTTGAAATCTTAAACTCAACCAGTTGTTTTTCAAATATTTGAAGTAATATTCAGAAAAGAGTGTGTTCTTGAGCCAAATAAAATCCTTTATATAATCTGACACTTGAGAATTCTCAGGATCATCTTCATTGATTTTTTTATTTCCTCTATTTGTTTATACACATACATGTGTATAAAAATGAGTAGAAATACACAACTAAATTTCCAATTGCATTAAAGTGGTGATTGTTTAAATAATAAGTGCTAAAAGACACCAGAGAATTTTTCTTTTAGGTTTTTCTTTTAATTCCAGTTAGTTAACATACAGTGTTATATTAGTTTCAGGTGTACAATACAGTAATTCAACACTTCCATACATCACCCTGTGCTTATCATGACAAGTGCACTCCTTAATCCCCAATCACCTATTTTCCCCAGCCCTCCACCCACCACCCCTCTGGTAACCATCAGTTTGTAATCTACAAGAATCAAAAACAGAGTAATTTAAGAAATAATAATAATCATGGGGTAGGAAAGAACTTCTTTAAAAAAGACCTATTTTAAAATCAATAAATGCAACAATTATAAGTTTGATCACTTAAATGTTAAAAACTACTGGACAACCAAAACAAAATTTCTATAAAGTAAGTTAAAAAGCAAATGGCAGAGTGGGAAAAAATATTTGCATCATGTGCAAAAACATTAATAATCAATTTCCCCACCCTCCTCCTCGCTCAAGTTTTGCTGAAATAATTTAGGACTTTTAATTCCAGTGTTTTCCTTGTGGTATATCTCTCCTGTCTCAATCTTTATTTATCTCTTAATTGTGACATTCATGGTCACTCTATCATTTTCAATTTAGAATTAACTATACATATTGCAAGATTCATTGTTCACCACAGTTTCCTTTCTATTTCATCTTGCTATCAGAGGTCTCTGTTCTGATTAGTTTGTCCTGTAGAGTCTTTTCTCCAATATTTTACTTAGAGATGATGCATGGTGATATATTTTCAGAATTCTCATATAGCCTCAAATATCTTTTTTTTCCCCACTATTACAGGTAAATAAAATCTTGGAAGGATATAGGAACCCTATATTGCAATTCTTCTCTCTCAGTGGTCTACAATCCACTACCTCCCAGCTTAAGTCCAAAGCCAGAAGTCACACTTTTGTGACTCTATCTCATAAAAATAAAAGCAATATAGCATATATGTATATACGTTTCTTGTGACATTTTTAATGAAGGCAGGAAAGAAGCGGAGGGCAAAAAGTATACAGAGTGATAGAGGATTTGTTGACTAATTATGTAATTATGGTATATTTTTACTATGACACATTCAGAATTTTAAAAGAACAAATTAAAGGGCACCTGGATGGCTCAGTTGGTTAAGCATCGGACCCTTGATTTCGGCTCAGGTCATGATCTCAGGGTCATGAGATCAAGCCCTGAGCACTCAGTGTGAAGCCTGCTTGTCCCTCTCCCACCTTCTACCCCTCCCTCTGTTCACACTCTCTTGCTTGCCCTCTCCCTCAAATAAAGTCTTTCCAAAAAAAAAAAGAGAGAAAAAAGAACAAATTAAGGTTTTACTGGTTCACTTGGAGATTTCAAATATGCATGAATTAAATTGCAAAAGCCAAGGAAAGAGTACAACTTTATTTTTGCATAACAATGACAAAAGTATCTGTGTTTGACTTTGTGTTTTATGATTAAATGGTTAGATAAATATGGAGAAGGGTACGGAGGAATATACACTAGGCTATTAATAGTGTTTAGGTAGAGTGAGGGAAATTTGGATGAGAGAAGGAAGGATTTACTAAGTAAAAAATAAATAAATGTGTGACTGTAAAAGTAGTATTTGTGATATGATCATGTATGGGTAAATTTCATGTATGTGTATATGTGTCAGTATATAGATCTGCCAGTTCCTACATGGATTTGAAAGGAAGCCACTAAAATGTTCATGGTGATTTCCACAGGGTGTTGAGATTTCAGGTGATCTTTACTTTCTTCCTAATAATGGTATATTCTGTCACATACAATGAGCTTGTGTATATCATCAAACTAGTACAATAGAGCTGTTTTCATTTTTGTTAAAAATAAGCACATCAAATTATGGAAGCATCTTACATATATTCATGATTGTATTTGAATTATAGAAAAGCAACACCTGAGATCAATAAAGTATAAAACTGAGTTAACATAATGGTCCATCCATTAAGAATATGGACAATCTGGAGACTAGAGTGAATAATTACATAGTATCACACTTACAAAGTTAGATATCCAACCTGTGAATATATATTTTCTTTTGATATTTTATGAATCTACCCATTTACCCAAATATTGCTAAGAGTTTCATTCCAACAATATTTTATTACAATAGAAGCATTTATCAAAATGTTTTTAATAAGCATATTTTTTTTGTTTTCAACACATTTCCTTTAAATATTCTAAAATTACCTCTTTCAAATAGCCCAGCTACACTTTCCATAAAGTAGTCTAGAATTCTCTGATTAATTATAAATTCACACAGACTGTTAATATTTGTGGTTTTTATGTCTTTATTTTCATTTTCCAGAATACTGGCTCTATATTCTACATCTATAAATCTAACTCCACCATGCTTTTCTCTGGGTGGCAATAATCTAGAATAGTCAGATTTGTAGATCGTAGGATAGAAAAACACTCAGTATTACTGGACTGAAGTGAACACAAGAAAAGTAATAGGATATGAAGCAGACAAGTAATGGGGAATCAGATCATAGGGGATCTTGTAGGTAATTTTCAGAACTTTGGTTTTTGCTTGATTGGAATGAGAAGCCATCAACAGCGTTTTGTGTAGAAGAGTGACATGATCTGACAGGTTTTAAAGGATTGCTACTATGTGGAGTAAAAATTGTAAGAGACAAAGACAGAAGCAGAAACACTCTGAGGCTAAGGCAATAATCCAAGTGAGAAGGAATGGTGGTTCACACCAGGGTGGTAGCAGCAGAGAGAGCAAGAAGTGCCTGGATTCTGGGTATATTTTGAAAAGAGAGCTAAAGAAGATTCCTGACAGATTGAATCTGTGATGTGAGCAAAAGAAAGGAGTCTTAGATAAATCCAAGGTTTTTGGCTGACGCCACTAAAATGGGAAAGCTATAGGGAAAGCAACTTTGTGGCAGGGAGTGGGGAATCAGAATTTTAGTTGGGACATGTTGTGTTTGAGCTTTTTGAATTTTGTGCACAAGTCCTTTTAATAACTGCAAAAGTTCACAGACAATTCTGTTTAATGCTAGGTTGGAATCTAACTTAATACCTCAGAAATCACCTGGAGGAATTATTTTCCAGGCAAATTTCATAGTGGCCACTTGATAGTTACTTTCTGCTGCTCTTCTGCAGTGTCTACTAAACAACCACACTATACCCTATGGTCTCATGAGAGACAAAGCTAGAACATACTTCACTCTTTCAATATTTTTCTAATTTTGCACAGTTGCCTGCAGCAAAGTCTCACTTTTATTATGATTAGGCACTGTAGACATAGTTCAGCATATTTTCACATTGCAACAGTTTCACAATGTCACTTATACAAGTTCTATCTCATCCTAATTTCTACTAATGTCTCATCTCAGGTTTTATGAAGAGCCGCCACCGTGACTAGTTCCCTACATATAAATTCTCATTTTTTCCTTTTGAAATGTTTTCTGTTTACTTCAAGGAAGACATAGCCAGACTGCTGTTGAAGAAAATTTGCATTTTCTAAATGATCCCAGAAATAAAAGAGCCTGAAAACAAGATGGAAGAGTCCCCTCGTCCAGAATGAGTGCTGCTGCAGTGAGGGGGACAATTCTGAGGTCTAGGAACAGTAAGGCTTTAGCCTCCTTGTTGGCTCTAATTAATTAGGGGCAGTTTGGACGCTGTACTCAACAAGGGGAAGTGACTGAGTCCCTTCAGAAAGACACACATTTGAAGGGTAATCACTTTCAGTAAACCCTAAACTTGTTGGCATATGAATAACTGACAAGAACAGTGAAAACTCTTCAAACCAAAGATGATCCCTTGGCTCATGAAAAACTTTGAGTACTTATTTTGTAATCTATCATGGTTCAACATATATTCACTACAGAGTGTTGTTAATGTTGAGCAATGGAAGGAATACTGATAGCACTATCACTTTTTTAAAAGATTTATTTTATTTGAGAGAGAGAGTGGGGAGAAGGGCAGAGGGAGAAATCTTCAAGCAGACTCCTTGCCGGGTGGGGAACCAGACTCGGGGATTGATCTCATGACCCATGAGATCATGACCTGAGCCTGAGCTGAAACCAAGAGTCAGACGCTTAACCGACTGAGTCACCTAGGCGCCCTGCACTATCACTTACACTGATAGCTACCATTTATTGAGCAATGAGAAATGCTTTATTTTTATTTCATTTAACTTTAAAACTACTCTATGGGGCAGGATTTTTATTCCCACGTTTAGAAATAAATGAGCCTGTAGAGGAGAAAGTAATGGTAACTCTGGGACCAAAGGTAGGTCTATCTGATTCCAAACCCAATACTCTTCAACACCACACAATGTTGTCTACTGTTTATTGAGGTACTGTTGATGATATTTAATCCTAATGAGACAAAGATTATGATTCCCATTTTACAAATTTGAAAACTTGGCCTTGAGGAGGTTAAAAATTGAGATAGTAAGTTGCAGAACCAGGATTCAAACACAGAATGCTCTGACCCCAGTATCTGTGTTTTTTTCACTATGTTGTGTTACTATCAGCAGGATCCTCCAATATTTTAAGAGTTGATCTTATAAAATCAGCTCATGAGAGATGTAATAAAATCATAGCAAAAGCCACCCCTAGAAAGCAGAGTGGCTCCCAGTTCACCAGCTGGCTACAATGCAAAGTGTTGGTGGCATGAGTACATCAAACCCAAACTATGTAGCTCCCATGGCAGCCAAGTCCTAATGATGGCAGCAGATGCACTGGGTTATTATAAGTTGGCACTATTAGCTATTTTAATCATGCAACAAGCTCCTCTTGCTCTGACTCATTGCTCACCAAGCAATATTCTGGTTTTAATTTGGTTTATGTGGCTTTCCTACGGCAACACTAGTTCCTATGCTCTCTACGACAATTGTATTTCTCATTTTAATTAACTAGTAGACAACCTGGTAAACTGATCAGTTTCCTTGTGAATTAGGTAACATAAGCCTCCTAGGGTCAGTAACTGATTAGCCAACTTCTGGAGATCTACTCTAGTAATCTGACCCTGAGCTACAGGGACTTCATAAGGTATCGCCATCATGTGAATCACTCTAAAGGGGCCACCCCTCAGACACACTGTGAAGCTATTATCTCAATGTGATGCTAAAACCACAGCAGAGACAAATTAGTGACCTGTTATTGATCACTGTGGATATACACACATGAGTAAAATTTTTTAATTTCCCTAATTGAAATTTGTTTCAGTATTCTAATCCCAGTAAATAATGTTATATTTGGATTCCTAAAGATAAGTTTCATTTTGGTTATTCACATGTGAGTATTTATAATGAATGCATATGGCCTAATATAATTCATAAGCTGCCATTGCTCTTTATATTTATTTTCTGTTAGATATATTTTTCCATATCATGGTACACGATTTCTGCGTGGTGATTAGCTATGGCATATATTACTATTTTTTCCTATTTGGTTCAGAAAATCTAGGGAAACTGAGCATTCTGTTTGGCTGGCATAGCCTTCCTAGCAATACAGCACAACTATAATGCATTTTTATTCAAGCAGAATAGATTCTAGCACAAGGCATTCCATTTCATCAGGACTGGGTTAATAAGGAATGAAAAATCCATGCCCACTTGTTCCAAACTGTCAAATAGGAAAGGATTAAACTTAAATCAAAAGAAATATCATTCAATATCATTATTAGGTGAAATAATTTCACTCTGCACTTGTTTGTGCTTCCTTTATAAACCAAGAGATTGTTAATTTGATGCTCCACTAAGTGCTTTGAAATCATCTAAAATATTTTGCCAGCCTCATCTTTCTGAAGCTAATTTATTAATACACCGAATACTTTTTCCACTAACTAAAGGCATACTTACAGAAAGATAACATTCAAACTGTAATCTGAAAAGACCAATTCATTAGAAGTGTATCTAGAAGCATGATCTACTTTCTTGGGCTTGTTTTGCTTAAATTTTTATTAGAAATGAGGTTCTACATATTAGTGAGAATGTACCAAATATAGCATCAAGTATTACAGTATTACACTGTCCAATTAAGCCATTCTGGCATCTCAAATACTGAAGAAAAACTCCTTAATATGTTCAAGAAATCTATGCTTTTTAAGGATAATTGAAATTATGTTAAGAGTACTTTATATCAAGTGACTATAGGTCACTGTAGCAGGTATAATTTTAACTGGATAAAAATGAGTGAAAAAAATTTGGTGGGCATATAAGAAACCTTGAAGAAAGGTTAAAGCACAACTATCTGAAAACTCTCATCTGCCCCATTCCCCACTTTCGCAAAGTTATAATTGACATATATCACAGAAAACAATGAAAAAGAGAAAAATAATAAATAATTACAAGAATGTAATAAACAGTTAATTATAAAGCAGAAAAATGCCAAAGGTTTTTCTCTTGGTCAGTGTGGGCTCTCCTCCCATAAACGTTCAGGTTTGAGCAGCACTTCTGGACATAAGGCACTCATAGGGTTTGTTTGTAGACTTCCATGCCATTAAATCCAAATGCCTTTTCATTTTGCAAAGGTTGATATTATTGGGGGAAAAAAAAGCCTCCACGTTGGTCTTTCCATTCCCCCAGCTCTTGAGCAAATTTACAATGGGAGTGTCAAATGTTGCTTGAGGATAATGGTAGGTGAGATTTTTTTCCCCCTGCACGTAAAGAAAGTCATCATGTGGGTATATCAACCCTTAAAGACTTCTTAGGACTCAGTGTATGAAGTGGTACATCAAGCTTCTATCAAAAAGCAATTCACTCACCAAGCAAAGCATGGTTTTGAAAGAATGCAGGCAACTTCTCTGCTCATTTCTCTGGGATTTCACATTATGGACTATAAATTCGCTCCCTAAAGAAAAGCTTCCTGTTGCTTCATTCATTCCAGATTCCTCAGCAAACTCTGAAGACATCTCAGTTTGCCAATGCCTTTCTTACCATGAGGCCCTGCCATCTGACCTGGGCTCCAGTGATCTGATCAGGCTTTGACAACCACATCACATTCTTGACTCCGGGTAACCTTCTGGTCAGTTGATCCTTCCAGGTCTTGTTAGTATGAATCACTGCTAAGCCAGTGAAATTTACTTTGATCTACTTTAGGGAAATAAAGGAACAACCAAAACTGTGAACTGCCCATTGTTCATCGGTGTTATTAGTGCTTTAAAAATCAAACCACCCTGAGTCATCAAAGTGGGGAAGGTACTATTTATCACAGAACTGTGAATTCCCAGGATAGTCATTATGTGCAAATGTGCTATAAAACTGCAGTTTCACCAGGTTTATGCCTGAGTACCAATAATAAAATTAACAGTGATGGCTACAATAAGCTGTCAGAGATAAAAGGCCTTCCAAAAGGAAGTTTCTGCTATCATTTATACGGTTGACTACCATTCAGCACATAAACACGCAGAACACACAAAAGCCAGGGGCTTTTATTCTCTCTGCTTTTGTTCAAGAAAGTGGTTGAACGCAATAGAAGGGAAGGTAGACCTGACATGTTTCAGTGAGACAGAAAAACAGAAATGTTTGCGTTAACACACTGAAATGTAATCATTTCCAAATAATTATGTCACTTTCCTACCATAGAAGGGTCTTGATTATCAATGTGAATGGAAAGGGGCTAAGATAGAAATTCATAACACTGATCAGTGATTGGTAATTTGTTTTTAATATTCACACATTAATTTCACTTTGGGTTTGGCCCAGATCCTCTTCTGCTTTGTTTCTAAAAGTTGGGCAGTTTAAAGCATGACCATGTGTGAACATCAGTGATAATACGCTTATGAAAAATTTTAAGGGACAAAATTTAATTGCAGTAAAGCAATATATATTAAAAATTATACTTGATAATTCAGTAAAATAATATATATCATAATACACATTCTCTTATATTAATTGCTAAGTTCAAACTAAGATTGGTGATTTTCTGATGAGAATCTTTTTCTTCATTTAAAGTTAATTTCTTTTTTCAAAGAAGATAGAAGTCAGTCTTAATTCAGCAAGTAAGGAGACTATATTGCTTTGAAATAAAATGAAATATCTAACTTGGGTGCCAAATTTGAAGGACTTTTTATAATTTAAAGCTCTATAAATCTGGAGAAAAGAGAGCTACATGCTTTGTTATTTCTAAAATTCTAGAGTTCCAGGAATCAAGGAAACTGGCAAAAAAAAATTTACCTAAAATTAAAATTAACTGAGAATAACAATGACAGAGCTAGGAAGCAAATCAAGATCTCTTTACCTATGAGATTTAGCACAGCAAAAATCATATGGTCTATAATTTTCCATCTAATGTTCCCTATGCAACATCTGGTACAAACTCAATTCTTATTCAATACATTGGCAGCCTCTTATTTATAAGCAGGATATGATCCAAAGTCCATTTATTCCATAGAAACAATGCAATAAATGGCTAGGTTTCTTGGCAATCACACAAAATATGTTTAAGCAAGTAGCTGAATTACTATAGCTCTCCAGTTTTAAAATAGATTCAAATATAGTTGTAATAATAAAACTAAATGAAACCAAAATACAAATGTTTAATAGAAATTTTAAAAATGTAGCTTCAATTCCACTGCTAACAGAGGAGTTTAATGGGAGGAAGAGAAGGAGATAAAACTGGTAGCTCTGGAGAGTCTAAAGTACCATCCAGTGACTTTCAATGTTGTAAGAAGATAGTGTCACTGCTGTTTATATTATATTGTTTCACACGTTAGAATATTCTAGTACATCTCCAAGATTATTATTGCATCCGAAATACCATTATTTTATTTTCATTTATTTATTTATTTTTGGTCATGGTTGGTGGGCAAAGGTATTCAGTAGGTCTCAGCTAACAAATCAATGATATAAAGGGAAAGAAACCTAAAAGGAAATACAAAGCCCTTTTGGAAACCTCTGAGAAGAAGAAGAGGGAAAAAGAAAAAAATAAAGTGAGTAGCTGCAGACACACTTAACTGGTTTATAAAGGAGAGCCATGAGTGTAGCAATCACAAGTTGGTCCCTTTTCCTTCCTCTAGATGCCGTGTTATGAACCCAGGTTCAATGTCTACAAAGCCATCCCATACCAACTAAAGAAATACCAAAAAGGAATTATAAAATTAATGGGACAAAAATAAAAACCAATGTATATTTTAGAAACATGCAGTATAATCACCTGAAACATTATAAAAGCTGTTTTTTTTTTTTTAATATGGACTAGACTAGCTGAGGCTTCAAATATTACTTCACAGTCATTTATTGAGCACCTGCTACATGTCAGGCATTGTTCTAGGTGCTTGGAATCCATTAGTGAACAATAATCACAGCTCTTCATGGAGACTCTTTTTTTCCTGATCCCACAACGAAGCTTCATTGCTAAGCTCCTGTAAACAAGGTCCTATATATCTACTCTGTAAACAGCAATACTCTTCTCCTTCCTTGAGAATATAGTTTTGTCAGGGTACTGGTTTTCCCAAAGTCCTATTTCATCAGTTTTAAATGTAAATAAAATAGTTGCCTTCTCCTTCACTGATTTAAACAAAATTTTCTGAAAAAAAAAATAGCTACTTCTACAGCTCTGCTTCAAGTTTTCCCTTAAATGCTGATGCTGGACCAACAATTTCTCTTTTGGAAGTAATCACACAATTCCTTTATTGACTCAAGCACCTATGCTAAAATTCATTGCTTGGTTTAGACTTTAAACTTTGGAGGCATATGTGTTTTCTGACCAGGCATCCACAAAATCACTTATGTTTCTACCTCATTGCTCAGCCAATGCATTTTCATGCCACCATCAATTGCATTGACTTAGCATTTTCTTCTCCCTTCAAATATTTCCCCATTCTAAAAAATTATACTCATAGCCAAATGAGACAGCTTAAAGTGAGTTCATTCACTTTTATTCCAGCCTTCATGTCTGAAGTAAGGTTTTTCTTCACTTTTGTGGTGATTTGACATCCTGAGATTCATATCTCCTTTTCTAAGACATGAAGTGGAAGAATTTTACTTTAAAAATTGAAGAAAATATGAAAGTGAAGAGCATTATAAAAGACACATACTTGCTCTGAGAGCAATGGCACACACAGCTAGCTGAAACCAGGGCTAGCAGCCCAACTCTGTCTCACTGGATCCTCTGAGGCATCACGTGACATGTGGCCAGTAATGCAGACTCAGTGTCTTAGGAGTTCACATTCTGTGTTGGGGATGTTGGAGAAGAGAGGTCATTTTGTAGTGTTCTCATAATTTGAGGTCATCTGTATTTAAGTAAAATGCTTACTTCAACAGTGGTATGAACTATTGTTAAGAGGAGAAAGGCAAAATAAACACACAGGTGTGATAAAGAGAAGGTCACAGTGACCTAAGGAAGTGAGGTTTTTATACTTCCGGCCTGACTGAATACATGAACATCTTTCTCATCAATTCTACATAATTCCCAAACATTATTAGTAGCAGTTCTCTGAAATGTAAATGAGACCGAAGTAATATTAAGAGAACACAGTTAGAGGCACACCACCTTGGTTGCATTAGTTTAGACAACCTGCCATGTAAATCAAAGAGTGGTTATATATACGATTCTCACTATTTTTGATATACATTTGGAACTTCTTTAACCGTAGTGATTCAAGTTTGTAGAAGGGATGTGTCAGTTAAAATATATTACTATATTAATTTTAATAAGTATCAGGTATACAGATAAGGCAATAGAATTAGCTATTTTTCATGTTTTATAAATTACTTGCAGTAGTAAAGTCTGCTTCTTTCTTTTTAGTTCTTGTCTTTCTTCTATTCTTCTTTTTTCATTTTTTATAAATGCCTCAATCTCTCAGAAGAGAGTTGCTAGCAATGCCTACTGAATAACTAGAATTGCTCCAGATATTTCAACTTAAATTTTTTTGCTATTAAGTATGTTTTAAAATACTAGCATTAGTTTGCAACAGACATCCAGAACCTTTCAAGATGGTTGAAGTTTGAACCTATCATCATTTTGTTACCCTGCAAAAATCCATTTATCTTACCTGGGAGGTGTCAAAATGTTAGAAATGCTAAGTTCAAAAGGAAAGATACTGGTGTGAGCTAAAAGCATTCTAGGAATTCAGTAAAAGATCAAGAAGTTTATACAATTTAGGGAATTTAGTCTAATCACTGCCCAAAATAAAAGAAACCGCTGCATTTGTAATGCAACCTTTCCCAAAGTATCAAAGCAAATTACAGAATTGTTTTCACTTGAAGTTAATAGGATCGGTTTGAAATATTTTTTAAATGGTAAAAATGACCTAAAAAATAATTCTTCAAATTCCAAAAACATGGAATCAAGTATACTTACACTTACAATCAAGTATAAATGTATATATAAATATATATATATTACTTATATATTATTTATATTTATTTATATTTATTTTTATTATATTTATTTATATATTTATATATAAATGTATATAAATATAGATGTAGCTATATTAGTTTTTTTGCCATCTATACTTTAAGCCAACCCACCTATTTCATCTCCCCCCCAAATGTGACCCCCAAGGCAAGTTTCAAATGATACATGATACTCAAAATGTAAGGTCCCTTTCTCTGATTTGCTTCTAGCTTAATTTTACCAATTCTGGTTTCCCTGATTCTAGTATGTTAGTTCTAAACCCCATTTCACCTCGGTCCTGCTTCCCTCCCCCTAAGTCCCTTATTCCATTTGATACTTAGCACTCTGCAGGATTTTTCCCAAGGAATAAATAAGTTATAAGTAACTATTCAAGATTTTTAACAATTAATACAGCATGAGACTTAACCTATCCGAACAGACACTGGTCATAAACACTGGGTACTTCCATACTGGTACTGCTCAGAAGTACTCTATCTCCTCAGTACTTAGATTTAACCTGAGGCTATGTTTTTCTACTCACTGGTCTTAGCATGTGTCTTTGATATGCTGAGTTCCTACTGCAGTTCAAAGTCATAAGTCATTTAGGTCCCATGATCAGTTCACTCCTACTTGGATTAACCTTCCAAGTCCCTTTATTTTTTAAAGTTTTTATTTAAATTCAATTTAGTTAATATATAGTATATTTTTAGTTTCAGGGGTAGAATTTAGTGATTCATCAGTTGCATATAATACCCAGTGCTCATTAAATCAAGTGCCCTCCTTAATACCCATCAACCAGTTACCCCAACCCCCCACCCCCCTCCCTTCCAGCAGTCCTCAGTTTGTTTCCTATAGTTAAGAGTTTCTTATGGCTTGTCTCCTTCTCTGTCTTTATCTTATTTTATTTTTCCTTCCCTTCCCCTTTGTTCATCTGTTTTGATTCTTAAATTCCAATATGAGTGAGATCATATGATAATTGTCCTTTCTCTTATTGACTTATTTTGCTTAGCATAATACCCTCTAGTTCCATCCATGTTGTTGCAAATGGCATGACTTCATTCTTTTTGATAACTGAGTAATACTCCAGCGTGTGTGTGTGTGTGTGTGTGTGTGTGTGTTTGCGCGCGCGCGCCTGTGTTCCACATCCTCTTGTCCATCTGTTGATGGACATCTGGGCTCTTTCCATATTTTGGCTATTGTGGACATTGCTGCTAGAAACATTGGGGTGCCTCCAAGTCCCTCTTAAAGAACAGGGAGGATGAAGCATCGCAGCAGGGACTGGGGACAAATGGGCCAAAATATATCTCCTTTTTATTATTTACAAGGTTCTTCATTTAAATGTTTTCTCCACGATCATCTTTCAATTTACGATTGTCTTTCAATCTCTATTGAGCAGCTGTATTATCTGCAACAACTGAAATGCCAGAAGCTGTCCTTAAGCATTAAAGGGTCTCAGTGGAACCCAATATTAGAAAATAAGTACGCACATAGTTATGATACTTGATAAGAACAAGACATTTCTGTCATATTCTCTTTTTCTGTTATACAGATCTAATTCAAAATAATTTAGCATGTATGTAACTTGTCTAATAAATCATATCTCATCAACACATACCACTTAAAGTAAAAAGAAAACAAGTGATTTATTACATTAATCATCCCATTAAGTTACTGAAATTGATTACCCTTGGATTTTTAGAAAAGAGAAATAAGACCCTTCCATCAACTAAGAAGAAAGGAAATTAACATTTGTTTAGTGAATAAAGTATGCCAGAAAGCATAATGAGTACTTCAATTATACATTATCTCATTAAATTTTTACACAAATACTGCAGGTAGATGTTATTAACTCCCTGAGTTTTATTCTCTGTTGTAGCCAACAGGTACTCTGCAATCCAATGCCAGGAGCCAGATAAATATCTATTGATTGAATAGATTCCTAATTTAGATGAGAAAACTAAGACTCAGGGTTGAGAAGTCTTAGTCAAGGTAACAATCTTAGTCAAGGTAAATCTTAGTCAATTTGTAACAATTACTAATATTTATGGCTTATCCACTCTGTGCTAAGTAATTTACATGAATCCTCTCATTAATTTTCACAACAATATTCACAACCTTTATTTTCATTTTATTTAGAAAAGAATTGAGGCTCAGAGGGCTAAAAAACTAGTTTACAAAGCCAGGAAACAGCAGAAATTCCAGATTCTGGACCAGGCAGTCACAGACTAGAGGATGCAAGCTTCACCACAGACATATGGTCTCTCTAAGCAAAGGTAGAGATATGACACCAGCTATGACAGTGGCCAAACCCAGGCTCTTGTGTAACTCTAATCTCATGCTGAAAGACATAAGCAACCTCGGTCTTTTAGTATCTCCAAGGCTGACAAGCTTTGATCATCTAATCAAAATATCCCCTTTTTCTAGGCAGAAGTGATCATTCTTAATTATCCTTGTAATATGCAAAGTAAGCTTAAAATTCTACCTCTCAAAACTTATATAAAGTCACTTAATCCTCATAAAACCTTATTAGTATAGGCATTAGTTCTACACAGAGATTAAGTGACATGCTCAAAATTATAGCTGGTAGGTGCCGGAGCAGAAACCACTCTCCTCACCACTACATGTGTCTTGTATAATCACAAACTGATGATAGGTTCGAAAGAAAAGTTTAGGGTTCTGTGAAGAGTTTGGGGGACCTAATCTTTTTGAGGATGAAAGGAATTGCCTCATTTTAGTGAGCTGAACGTTCCAGGCAGGGAGAACATGATGTTTGAAGTTTCTAAGGTAGGCAAGCATTTGGCCCAATGGAGGATCTTGAAGTAGACCCAAGTGACCACTGTGCAGTGATTAGGAGAGGGCAGGCAGCTGAAGAGGGAGGCCAGTCAGCATAAAAGGCTCTGTTTAGAATTTTGGGTTTTTTCCTAAGAGTGGCAGAAAGCCATTAGGGTTCTGAGCAGAGTGATATACTCCAATTTATGTCTTTTTTTTTTTAAGATTTTATTTATTTGACAGAGAGAGACACAGCGAGAAAGGGAACACAGGTAGGGTGAGTGGGAGAGGGAGAAGCTGGCTTCCTGCGGAGTAGGGGGAGCCCAATGCAGGACTCGATCCCAGCACCCTGGGATCATGACCTGAGCCAAAGGCAGACACTTGATGACTGAGCCACCCAGGTGTCCCTCCAATTTTTGTCTTAAGCCAAGTGCTGGCTGATGTGTGAAGATCAGACCAGAGGAAGTGAAGGGCAGGAAGAACCCAGTTAGTCAGAGTTCCAGGTAAGAGGTGAGGCTGGCTAAGCATGAGTGGTAGTCACTGTGGAGAGGAGCAGACAGTTAAGCGATGGAGTATAGAATTGGCAAGAGATTGGGCATGCATTAAACAGGTCCATAAAGGAGGGAGGCAAGATAGTACCATGTAGGACTATAAGTAAAAGTCCACCAGATGTCTAGTGCTATTTTTCATGAGAGGTCATCCATTGTCTCCATTTCTCAATGAAACTCTCAGAACACCCACTTCCCTTCTCTTAAATCTCTTAGAAAATGAATGGGCCCACACCACTGCATTGCCACTAGAAGTTCTCTTTTCCCCCTGCTCAGATGACACACCATTTTGTATAGTCAAACAATTCATTTTTCATAGATGTGGCTGGAGGAGATTTCCATCTCACATAGATAAAAGATGGAATAAGGAGAAATTACCCTATCCTGTGCAGTGTCACATTTAACCCTAAGACAATTTGAATTTTCATTGCCACTTTTTTTTTTGTTCAAGCAAAATCTTTGTATTTTGTTAGGGTAAGGCCCTGGTCTATCTGTCTGTCTGTCTCTCTTTTTTCTTTTTTTTTTTCCCCTCCATTTTGAGACACATGTCAGAGTCCCTTCTGTTTTATGGGTGAAGGGGTGTGTGCCAAGTCCATCTCTTCTTACTAAAACTATGGATTTGTTATTATTTTTTAATATTCTGTAGAGTTTTAATGTCTAAAAATAAAAATAAATGTTGTATTTCCCCCCAAAAAAAACCATACTAGAATAACCTAGACTCTATTGTTGAAATATGCATGTCAAGAGAAATACTGTAGTGTGGTAGGCTGAACAATGGCCACTCAAAGATATCTATACCTTAATCCTTAGAACATGTGAATACATTACCTTCTGTAGCAGAAAGAACTTTGCAGGTGTGATCGAGTTAAGGACCTTGAGATGGATTATGCAGGCAAATCCAATGTAATCACAAAGGTCCTTCTAAGAGGGAGACAGGATGGTAAGAGTTAGGGAGAGGTACTAAAAGCTGTTACACTGCTGACTTTGCATGTGAAGGATGGGACCACTAGCCAAGAAATGCTGACCACCTCCAGAAGCTAGAAAAGACAAGGAAATGGATTCTCCCCTCAAGCCTCCAGAATGGAAGAAGCCCTGTCACCATCTTGACTTCAGTCCACTGAAACTTCAAAATTCTTACCTCTAGAAATGTAAGATAATAAATTTGTATGATTTTAAGCCATTAATTTGTGGAAATTGTTACAGCAGCAATTGGAAACAAATAGATATTGTTAACTTGAACTTAGGTCATTTAAAATGACGGTAAAGCATTAGCATTTGTATCAGATACACTCATGAATAAAATCTAAGGTTGCCACTTATTCTGTGTAATCTTAGTAAGGTTACTTATACTCTCTGAACCTCGATTTTCTCATTCATGATATAAGTAAAATGATAACTACTCTCAAAGGATGTTACAAATACTTTGGTCCAAGGGTACCAAAATTTCCTCTAGTGTTCTGCCTAATAGCATATACACAAAAGATCTGTAGCCAAATAAGAAATAATGTGCACATTCTAGTTCAAAATATTAATTATCCTAAATTCTTACAGTACAATGTGACAGAAGCAGCTAGTTACCTGTTAGCGCTCAGTTCTACAACTGCCACTAATTTCAATGGTACTGAAGTTGTGGTCCATGGATTTTGCTGGTCAGAAAGCTCACTGATCTCCAATGAGGTAAATACAGAAATTAAACTTATGGTTCTGTATATTTGTAATAATGGAATGCATTTTGTTCCTTGAGCATTATCATCAGTAAATAAAATATTCAGTTCTGTGTTTTGGTTTTCACTTCTTTAGCTACCAACTAGAGCTGATGCTCAGCTTGGTTTTGAAAATAAGTAGTCAAACAATTCATCTTGGTTTATCTTAGGGCTTAAATCATCAAAGCTCTGAGAGAAACTCCAGCCATGAAAAGGAAATGTTTAATGTACATATAAATTCCAGATTCCATATCTACTTTGACTCAAGAGCAGGATTTAAAGCCTACCACATGGGTCCAGAATAATTTACTTCTGGGGGAGAAATCTCTTATAGTCCAAAGTGCTATTATGTTATGACATATTCTGTGATTCTGCAGCCATCCACAATATAACTAACTATTGAACAAGATGGCATAACATTTATCTAATTGTGCTCCCAAGTTCAAAATGTCCAAGAATAAGAATGGCAAGATTAAGGCAAAGCAGCATTATATCTAGGCTATTTGAATGATCTCCTCAGTGCACTAAAGAAAGCATAATGAAGACACCACTTAAGATAAGTAGCGGTGTGGGATGCCTGAGTGGCTCAGTCAGTTGAGCATCTGCCTTCAGCTTAGGTTATGACCCCAAGGTCCTAGGATCGAGTCCCCTTGCTCAGCAGGGAGCCTGCTTCTCCCTCTGCCTGTTGCTCCCCTGCTTGTGTTCTCTCTCTCTGATAAATAAATAAATAAATAAATAAATAAATAAATAAATAAAATCTTTTAAAAAGTAGCAGTGAGTTAGTGGCTTGACCATTGTAACTTCAGCTTCCTTACTGATAAATAAGGGAGATATTTTCCCAAGTCCCTTCTAGCTTTAAAATTCAAATTTAGAATTCACTTTTGCAGCAGAGATAGTATTGCAAACCAAATATTCCATGTGCTCCCCATATTTCATCTTCCTGAATTCAGGCAGGGCCACATGATTTGTTCTGGTCAATGTTCTGTGAGCAGGGGTTGGCCAAGCACTGAAGAGCAGGTGTGAGCTCCCTTCTCATTCATAGGAAGCCTAGAGATCAAAAGTTGAGATGCCTGAGCCATAGGTCAAAGGAGACTACACTGTTGAGACACCACCCAAAAGACAGTGTTGTGGATAGTTACTTGACCCACAGATGTCTTTACAAGAGAAGAAATAAGCTTTAGGTATTAAGCCACTCTGAGATTCTATGTTTGCCTGGTACTGAAGCATAAGCTTATCCTCATCTGTCTGCTGAATAATTAACCATCAAGAAGAAAGAGTAATGAAAATCACAAATAAGATGAGAAAATATTCTTGGCCAAATGTAAGCTCTTGTTAAAATTCCTAAGTTTTAGAATCATCTAAATCTTTCAAGTTTTTATTTCCCATCACAAAATACAACTTTATGTTCTATGTAAAAGATTGTGAAATCTCACAAAAAATTCTGAGGCTTCCCAAATATCAAAAAGATCTTTAAGCAACATTTTGAAAAGTTAACAGAAAATTAGTTTTAAACACACAGTATTTTGCACTTATCTTCTCCTTGAAAAGTGAGTTTAAACCTTCAGTGAAAAGGTGCTGACAAAATGCATTTTGACAGATGATAACACAGTAAATTAGAAACAAATGTAGATTTTAAGGGTCACAGTAAGACTGAGTAAAAACTAGAATGCAAATGCACTTTAAAGATGTCCTACATCACTACTTTGGAAAGTCTCTCCTAACTTTTTTTTTAATTTTTTATTTTGACATGTCAACTCAAAATCAAATATCCCTATACAGAGGGGATACTTTAAAGGTGCTTTCTCTTATAAAAAATATGCTGAAAACTCATGGACATTACTGTTTATGACTATTGCTCCTCATTTTTTTAATGTAAGTACAACCTTTTTAAGAAAAACATGTTATTTTTAATGAATTAAACACCACGATGACAGTATAGTTTATTCAGAACTAGGTCACAAAATATGGTCCTGTTTTATTCAGGATGTCATGTGCCAGATATTAGAATCTCAGTTCTACTCCAATGTGACATCTTCAAAAACCAGAAAGCACCCTGAGGGCCTGGAGCAAGGGAAAAAGGGAAGAAATTTTTAAGATAAAACAAAAGGCCTAATAGTATTCAAAGCTGCCTATTTTATAGCTAAAGGTTTATTGGCAATCACTATGAGGCAATTGTGCCTATTCTACCGGAATTAATTGATGATATGAGATCCCCTACCTACTTCTGGAGATGTCTTGAGGATTATTCCATAATAGAGAGAATGAACACCATATGCTAACAACTTAAGAATAAACTAAAGGGGGCATTCTACAATTTGTAAACAATGACCAGTGAAGAGAAGAGGCAGCGAATGGGGAAGATCAAGATTAGTACAAAGATGAGAAGTGACAAAGAGCAGTGTGATGAAGGCAAGAGAAATAATGAAGCTTAAAGAGCTCCTTCCATTTCTGCTCACCAAAATGAAAGAGCTGAGTCAGATTTTGGAGCAGGTGTTCATAACTCAAGTAGCTCAGAGGGGGGCATCAATGGGATATTCAGGGGACATTAAAACCTCCAAATTTGCAATAAATGCTGAATATATATACGTGCATTTTTTCTAGAGAGAGAAATATAATTTTAGTCAGATTTTTTTCAAAGTTGAAGATTCACTGAATCTAAAGTGGACAATTTGCTATACTTTGATACCAAGCTTAAACAAGACTCAACTGAAGCATAACCATCATGGCAATCACATCAGAAGGTGGCCCATGATCCAGAACCAGTAGTAGACAGTGCAGGGTCAGCTCCACTGAGACCCTCCCTATACCCCCCGATGAAATCTCAGCTGTCCTTCAAGGCCCAATTTTTTTAATTTTATTTTATTATGTTATGTTAGTCACCATACATTACATCATTAGTTTTTGATGTAGTGTTCCATGATTTATTGTTTGTATATAACACCCAGTGCTCCATGCAATACGTGCCCTCCTTAATACCCATCACTGGGATAACCCATCCCCCCCACCCCCTCCCCTCTAGAACCCTCAGTTTGTTTCTCAGAATCCATCGTCTTTCATAGTTCATCTCCCCCTCCGACATCCCCCCTTCATTTTTCCCTTCCTACGATCTTTTTTTTTTTTTTTTTAACATATAATGTATTATTTGCTTCAGAGGTACAGGTCTGTGATTCATCAGTCTTACACAATTCACAGCGCTCACCATAGCACATACCTTCCCCAATGACTGTCACCCAGCCACCCATCCCTCCCACCCCCCACCATGCCCGCAACCCTCAGTTTGTTTCCTGAGATTAAGAATTCCTCGTATCAGTGAGATCATATGATACTTGTCTTTCTCTGATTGACTTATTTCGCTTAGCATAATACCCTCTAGTTCCATCCACATCATTGCAAATGGCAAGATTTCATTTTTGATGGCTGCATAATATTCCATTGTGTATATATACCACATCTTCTTTATCCATTCATCTGTTGATGGACATCTTGGCTCTTTCCATAGTTTGGCTATTGTGGACATTGCTGCTATAAACATTGGGGGGCATTCGGATCACTACACTTGTGTCTTTGGGGTAAATACCCAGTAGTGCAATGGCTGGGTCATACGGTAACTCTATTTTCAACTTTTTGAGGAACCTCCATACTGTTTTCCAGAGTGGCTGCGCCAGCTTGCATTCCCACCAGCAGTGTAGAAGGGTTCCCCTTTTTCTGCATCCTTGCCAACATCTGTCATTTCATTTTAGCCATTTTGACTGGTGTGAGGTGGTATCTCATTGAGGTTTTGATTTGGATTTCCCTGATCCCGAGTGATGTTGAGCACTTTTTCATGTGTCTGTTGGCCATTTGGATGTCTTCTTTGCAGAAATGTCTGTTCATGTCTTCTGCCCATTTCTTGATTGGATTATTTGTTCTTTGGGTGTTGAGTTTGATAAGTTCTTTATAGATTTTGGATACTAGCCCTGTATCTGATATGTCATTTGCAAATATCTTCTCCCATTCTGTCGGTTGTCTTTTGGTTTTGTTGACTGTTTCCTTTGCTGTGCACAAGCTTTTTATCTTGATGAAGTCCCAGTAGTTCATTTTTGCCCTTGTTTTCCTTTCTTCAAGGTCCAAATTAAATAACACTAGCTCTTCAGCACTATCCTTCTGGTATATTAGAAAGAAGGCACACACATTTTTTTTTAAAAAGTAAAATCAATATAATAATTATGAACTTGCTACTGGAGAAACTGAAACCATGTAGAAACACTGCCTGTAGAAACATAAAATGGTATGGCCACTATGGAAAAAAGCATCGTGGCTCCTCAAAAAATTAAAAATGGAATTGCCATATGATTCAGCAATTCCCCTTCTGGGTATCTACCCAAAAGTGTTAAAAGGAATCTCAAAGAGGTTTTTGTACAACCAAGTTTTCTGCTACATTTTTCACAGTAGACAACTGGTAGAAGAAACTCAAATGTCTCTCAAAAGGTGAATAAACAAAATGTGGTATAAACATACGATAGGATATTATTCATCCTTGAAAAAGAAATTCCAGCACATGCAACTTTGAGGACATTATAATAAGTAAAATAAGCCAGTCACAAAAAGACAAATACTGTACGATTCCACTTTATATGAAGTATCTAGAACAGTTAAATTTCTAGGGTCAGAAAATAAAATGGTGGTTGCTGTGGGCTGGAGGGAGGTGAGAACAACCCCATAGAGTTGTTTAATGGGTGGTACAGTTTCAGTTTTGTAAGTTAAAGGAGTTACATGGTGGGTGGTATAGTTTCAGTTTTGTAAGTTAAAGGAGTTAAATGGTGGTTGCCATGGGCTGGAGGGAGGTGAGAACAACCCCAT
This sequence comes from Callorhinus ursinus, assembly GCF_003265705.2. NCBI lineage: Eukaryota > Metazoa > Chordata > Mammalia > Carnivora > Otariidae > Callorhinus > Callorhinus ursinus. The sequence continues at coordinate 108,309,974 of NW_027397063.1, forward strand.
GGAGTTGTTTAATGGGTGGTATAGTTTCAGTTTTGTAAGTTAAAAGGAGCTCTGGAAATTGGTTGCACAATAATTCAAATATATTTAATATTGCTAACTATATACTTAAATATGATTAAGATTATAATTATATATGTATATTTTACCACAATTAAATTGTTTTACTTTTTTTAAAAAGCACAGTTTAGTTCTGTATCTATTAACCTACTGGGATGATCATGCTGTAATTTTAAGTGAGACAAGTTGGTAATGAAATAATAAATATCTTCCAATCTTGTTTTTGGAAAAAAATATTTTTAAATGTTTTTATACAGTCATATAATCATGCAGAAACATATGTAACGATATACATCAAGCTATTAGCTTATTTGAAGGAGGCAATGGCAATTGATTAACTTTGTCTTGCATGTTTATGTTTTTTTTCACTTCTACAATGAGCATTTACTTCAATAACTAAAAATAAAAATTAGCAAAGAAAATTGATACAATATAATAAGAACTCAAGCAGATGTAGACACCAAGGTCTATGTGAGATGAAGACAGGAGAAAGTCCGGGGCCAAGGGGGTGGTTTCTGAAAGGGCTAATAGCCAAGATCGCATAAGAGCTGGACCTTGACCTCTTAGTGGCTAAAGAGAAGTGGTCCAGATCTGGAATGCAGGATAATCAAGAGGACAAGCTTGATGAAGAGGGCATCTGTTGTTGTTGCTAAAATAATTCCATGCATATCAGCTGTTCCCTATTCAACTCATGAGGTTGGTGAACAGTATCAGATTTGTGTGCAACTATGACTAACATTTTAATGACATAGAACATAATTCATAACTTTAAATATTTAACCCCAAACATGCTTTTTTCATTTAACAATACACTGTGAACATCCCTCCAGGACAATAAAGATTCAACTAGTTCTTTTGGACAAATTCATATGTTTTTAGAAAAATCTTATTCATAAATAGAAGGACTAACAATCAATGAATTAAGCATTCAATTCAGTAAGTTAAAAAGTAACAAAATCAACTTTAGGAAAACAGAAATGAAGATAGAGTAACATTAAAAATTTAAGGAATTGATAAATCCAAGATGAGTGGGAAAATTAACGAGCATGAGAGAAAACTTTGTAAAACTCTACCCAAAAGAATTTTAAATTCAAGTGAAATAGATTTTTTTAGGAAAACACAAATTTCTGAAATTGAACCCAAAAAATAGAAAAAACTGAAATACATCAACTGCCGTGTAAAAAAGGAGAAACTTAAAGTGGGAAAAACAAAACAAAACAAAACAAAAAAAACCTCTAATGCTACATGGGATTCATGTAGCAAGAGATGAGTAACCAAGGATCCCAATTCCCAGCATGTGACATTTGTTTAGTTGTGACATGACCACTGATGCAGGGAAAAGCATTTGTAAGCATAAGGATATATTCAGATGGAAAGGCAACACAGAAAAGCTGTTCTCTCCCTACTCTGAACCTTCAATGCCAACTCAACTAGATTGACTAAACCAAGTTCCTGACCAGCTGTCAGTCTGTCTCTGCTAAGGGAGCCCTAGGAAGCCCCAGTGATTGATGGAGATGATCAGTGCCATGTGACTTCCATTACCGCTGGAGCCAGGATGAACATCTGATCAAAGGATAGGTAACATATAATATGACCAGTGCTCTACAAAATTTTACTGGTCAATCACAGTCCCTTTGGAAATTTTACTAGTACCAAAAAAACCCCCCAGTTGTTCAGTAAGTCATAGAAGCAGCAGTAGATAAGGGTGGCCAAGTCATGTTAATAGCTGTATCGTATTAATAACACAGAGACATAAAGGATCCCCAAACTCAGCTGCTAGAAGGCAACACTGTAATCCAGAGTGGCTTTGGATCTTAACAGCCTTTCAGTAACCACCCCCAGAAAAGTCTGTGTAGACTAGGATTCCTGGTCTTCTGCTGAGGCCCAGTAGATTGTGTTTCCTTAGCTTCTCACAAGGCCTAACCGCACAGCTGGAATTCCCGTCTTTGTCATTTCCACTTTCATCCAGATGGTGAAATTCCCGCCCCACCCCCCACCCCGTTGGGCTGAGAAAGTTTCTGTTCTGGGCTCTAGCCTAAGCAACAATTCTCAGAAAACATTTTGAATTCCTGAACTGGTGGCTTGATTTACCACTTTGGAAAGATTAAAGAAATCGGTCTTTTTCTAAGGCTGTAAAGATTGTGGGAAAATTTATTAATGGTATTCAAGAATATGATGGATTCTTACACAGGTGGTACTAACCAGCTGTTCTCCATCTCTACTGAGAGCAGAACAAAGGGAAATGGTGTTAAATTGCAAAATTAGGGATTTTGTCAATTTAATAAATCACCTAGCCCTCATTCTCTCATCTCCCACTCCCTGTCCCAGTTGCTAACCTTTTCAGCTAAGTGTTCATTACTAGGCATTTCATTTTCAATTCCATTTATTCCGAAGTAGGAAGACCTGGGCGGCCCTCCTCTTTGATTTATGGATGTACAGTGGACTGCACAAGTCCTTCTCAAATCTGCGTCTGTGATGAAGCATTGCTTGTCAGAAGCACTATGCAGAGCAGCGGAATGAGGGCGAATGCTGACACACTTTTCAGTTCCAATCACGGCGGACCTCTGACGCCAAATAACACAGAGGCGCACAATTTCTCCCCATCATTTTGTCTATTTCCTTCCAAACAGCGCGGTCACAGGACACTTGGCTCTCAGTTCTAGGGCAGCCCTGACAGCTGGGAGTGTGAATAGTACAAGGAGAAATTTAATTCTATGAAATGAGCCTAATGAAAATACACAGGCACAGCAGAGTCTTGGGGCCAAGAAACCAATGGAAGGGATACAGAGAGAATCTGTCCATGGAGAGTTGACTGTGCTTAGCAGGGATGGCAACACAGACAGTGGGTAAAGACTTGTCAGGGATGTCAAATTGAGATTTGTTGAGGATTTGAAGACTCCTCTCCCCAGTATCTACCCCTTTAGATACTAAAAAAAAAAACAAAAAAGCAGGCTTCTTTTAAGTTTTAAGGAAGTTAGCTCCTGAGGTGCCCAGAGCAATCAAGCAAGACAGATTACAATGTGTTCCACCCAGAGACACCTAATAACAACAAAAAGATGTTAAAGCATACACTGGAATTTTTTTAATGGGTTTATGTAGAAATAAAACCGCATGGACTTTTCCATATACTAAAGGAGGAGAATAAAAGCTAACCAAGTCCTCAAGGACATCACACCCATCAAATTAGAAAGAAGCTGCTTTCACTTACATGGAAGCTTTTGATTTTCTCAATCCGATTGTTTCCCTGGGAGTAAAACTGCTATCAATGAAGACACATCGGTCTTCCAGAGGCCCTGACACCTGATGACTGTCCACACATTACGCAGAACCAGAAAATATGTTTGTACCCTTTACAAACACCATTGGCCTCTCAGTACCACCCAATTCATTTGGCTTTGATTTTGTCATTTCCAAGATTACGAAAAGCAAAATAGTCCTATGGATTTATGGTTGTGCCAATGCTATTTGCAGTAAATAAGCACACTCCCTGAAAGGCACACACAAAGAAGGTAATGGAGTCGATGTGAGGGGGCACCTCTCTTCATGGAACTTAAATTCTACTGGAACCACAACATCATGAGCTTAGTAGTCTCACATTGATTTTTGAGTGTGAAAGACTCAGGATGAAAAGAGGACTATAAAAAATACTTAAGCTCATCTTTCTCTCACTCTTTATAATCCTTTTGAGAATTGAGATGAGCAAGCAATTTAAAGTTTGTTTATTATTTAAAACCAGATAGCCATCCCTTCAATAATGTGTGTATGCATATGTATATATACATATGTATAAACTTATACATATATGTGTAATATATGTAAACATACAATATACAGATATATACATACAATGTATGTGTATATGTAATCATTATTTCATCACTTTATTTTGACTTTTTATTTTATTTATTTATTTATTTTTTAAAGATTTTATTTGTTTATTTGAGAGGGAGAGAATGAGAGACAGAGAGCACGAGAGGGAAGATGGTCAGAGGGAGAAGCAGACTCCCTGCTGAGCAGGGAGCCCGATGTGGGACTCGATCCCGGGACTCCAGGATCATGGCCTGAGCCGAAGGCAGTCGCTTAACCAACTGAGCCACCCAGGCGCCCTATTTTGACTTTTTAAATGAGTCATTTATCCCATCCCTTACTATGGATCTGTGAGTATGAAAGTAATCTGTAGTAGAGGCTGAAGTAAAATATTGGCTTCAAAAGTCAAAACAAAACAATAAAATAACAAGTCTAATTCCACAAAACACAGATATCTCGTTCTTTTGCATCCCATCTCACATTTATTGCCTGCTATAGTAAATGCCACAGAAAGAATCAGAAGATATGAAAAACAGTCTTGGATCCCCAACCTCTGAAGTTCAGGCGAGAGACAAGCTGGACCCACATTTGATACTTACCTGGAAAGATGCCCTGACCAGGAGCTGACCAGCGTCTGCACACTGCATGCCTTGTCTTACTCTGAAACTGCCTGAGAGCTTTAGTGGAACATTATGGTCAAAGGTTCCCATATTTTTAAATCAAGATGAATGTTTGAGGACTTATATCAGAAATGCCCATGTTTCTGGGCCATGCAACTGACACTGGCTTCGAGAGCTCATAAATTATTCCTCAGAGCCTTGAAGGGTGACAGGTTGTAAATTTGCTTCCTTTGTCCTACACTTCCCTCCAGCCTCAAAGCAACTTTCTCAATTTGGCAAATTGTCTTTCTCCAGCCATTAGAATTGACAGGTAGGTAAAGAGGGTTGAGAAGCACTGGCGGCCTAATTATCCTAGTGACCAAACTTCTAAAACTCTGGAGTCTAATAAGAAAGGGCATAAATGCAAGACATTCTCCTTGATTGTGTGGAGGAATGTCATTATATCCTCTAAAAGTATACTTAATGAGATAGTTTAAATACTCAGGAAAGAAAGGGGCTTGATTACTACAACGGTTGACATAGTTAAGAGCTCACTTATTGTGGTTTTATGTATCTAAAATGCACTTTCCGTACATAAGAATGAAAATCTGCTGGCTGATAAACTCTTTTAAAAGGAAGATTCTATCATATACTTAAATCCCTTTGAGGATACTGAGTGCTCCATATGATAACTATTATAATTATAAGCATTTGTCAAGATGGTTTAAAATACTCTTATCACAAAAAGCTTGATTATAACAGTGGACTGATGTGGTTAGAAGCTCTATCATAGTGATTGTGTATAAAAGCCTACATCGTATATTTGTAAAATGGAAGAAGGTTTTTGCACTAAATGCTAAAAGTCTAGAAAAGCTCCATTTGTGATGGAAGCACCCTGAGGAAGGATAGGGAGAGCTCAGATATGGGCTTTGAGGCCCAAGCTGAATCCTCATTACTAAAGTCTCAGAGGATTAATAATATATCCGTGGCACTGGAAAAGGTAGTAACAAAGTTTGCCATTGTTTCCAACTGCTAACACTGCAGAAGAGGGCTTTGCAAACAGCTCAACATATCTGGATGTCATTCCCATCATAATGGGATACATTAATGACATGCCATGAATTATGTTGCAAATAGCTTCGTGTTTATTTTCACTTTTAGTAATGCAGTAAACCAAGTGAGTTTCTAGGCCCAGTTTCAACTGTTGCAATCACTCCAAGAGATTCCCTTATCGATTTGAATTAAACTTCAAATCATGATTTAAAACCCGGTGTAATCTACTGAACATTTCATAGGATGATCGTCCTGTAAGTGGATTTAACCAGTGGTCATTTTATGTGACCTTCTAAAAGCTTCCCTGAGCAAAAAAGAAAGAGTGGCAAAACAATAGAATCACCCAGATGTAATGAAATTCTTATGTACCAAAAACATTTAAAACACAATGTTATTTGATATGTACAGCAAATCTGTAGAGAGAAATAACGAATTTAACTGGCCAACATACAGTTTTAGGAGCTATAAAAGATTCTTTCATGAAAAAGCATTGGAAACTTCTCAGCTATAACTTAAACTTCGAGAAGCTGAAGGAAGTAAATAATGAAAGAGTACGATATCACTTTAGGAAACACTCAGGTTCAACTTAACGAGAAGCTACATCACCTTTCCATACCCATTTCTTACCCAGAGGGGGAAAGAGTAGAGACATATTATTACATTGCCATCCATTCTGTAGCACATAGTACATTTTCAAAATTCATCGGCTGATGAAAGATGATGGAAGATGCTTTATGTCACTTTACCTGAAAAAGTAGGCAGTTATTGAAGAAAAAGTTGAGGTATTTTATAGTTGGAAGTCTAATGGAATTTTCAGGTTTGAAACTTCCAGAAGGATAGGTACCCATTCTTCCAGCTTCCTGGAGAACACTTGCTTTTAAAAATGTCACCCAAACCATCTCCCAGCAGATTTTTTTAAATATTACTATTCCTTTATTGTATCATTACAGTGTATTATATTATTACTATTGTTGTCATTCTTACTGCCCTTATTGTGTCTAACTTGTCTCCAACACCAGTGAATCCTGAAATTTTACACAGCACACACAAAAAGTCATATATATGCATGCCACACAGGTGTAAGTGGAGGAGCTTGCCTGGCTGCCCTGATCGCTGAGGGGTCTCTCACTCAGCTTACCTGTGACCCACTCAGGTATCAAATGAGAAAGCTCTGTACTAGGTTCTGGGCTCATTAAGAGAGGGTATTTATCTTCATGTCCATAGCTCCAGAATAGTGCCCTCGATAAGTACATATCAAGAAAAAAACAAAACAAATTCTTTAAGATAGATTATAAAGTGATTCATAGCCCTGGCTCTAAACCAAGTTCTGTATTATCTCCAGCCACTCATCCCCACTTGTAATTGATCCTAGGCTCTGAAGTATTCTAATATAGATTTATCCCCTAGTCCTCTGCTTACTAATGTGGTACATGACAAACATGCAATAAGAGATTCTGACTAAGATCTCCAACAGAGCAATGCCAGGATGTTGCTGCTGCTTGAACAACTTGCAATCCTCCCACATACACTATCAGAGCCTGAGTTAACCCACACCCTTCCCCCTCCTATCCTCATACCCAGTCAAGTGCTAAGTCCTACCAACCTAACTTTCTAATGTCTCTCCAATCCATGTACTTCTCTCCATTTCCAGATCACCAGATCACATCAGGCTCTCATCATCTCTCACCTAGACAATTTCATACCCTCTCGATCTTTCTCAAAGCATTCACCTGCCTTTCTTTACATAGCAGCCCAAAAGAACCTTCAAAAATACAAATATGATGCCAGGACAAACTAGAAGAAATTGAGAAATTCCTAGAAACATATAACCTCCCAAAGCTGAATCAGGAAGGAACAGAAAATGTGAACAGACTGAATACCAGCAATGGAATTGAATCAGTAATCAAAACACTCCCAACAAACAAAGTCCAGGCCAGATGGCTTCACAAGTGAATTCTACCAAACATTTAAAGAAGAGCGAATACCTATTCTTCTCAGTTTTTTTCCAAAAAAACAGAAGAGGAAGGAAAACTTCCAAATTCATTCTATGAGGCCAGTACTACCCTGATACCAAAACCAGATAAAGATACCACAAAAAAAGAACTACAAGCCAATATCTCTGATGAATATAGATACAAAAATCCTCAAGAGATATTAGCTAACCAAATCCAACAATACATTAACAAAGTGATTCACCACAATCAAGTGAGATTTATTCCTGAATTCAAAGGTAGTCCAATATTCACAAATCAATCAACATGATATATCACATCAGTAAGAGAAAGGATAAAAACCATATGATTTCAATAGATGCAGAAAAAGCATGTGACAAAATACAATATACATTCATGATAAAAACCCTCAACAAAGTAGGTTTAGAAGGAATATACCTCAACATAATAGAGGCCTTATATGAAAAATCCACGACTAACATCATACTCAATGGGGAAAAACAGAGCTTTCCCCTAAGATCAGGAACAAGACAAGATGTCTGCTCTCACTACTTTAATTCAACACAGTACTTGAAGTCCTAGCCTCAGCAATTGAACAAGAAAAAGAAAGAAAAGGCATCCAAATTGGTAAGGAAGAAGTAAAACTTTCACTCTTTGCAGATGACATGATACTATATACAGAAAACCCTAAAGACTCCAAAAAAACTACTAGAACTGATAAATTAATTCAATAAAGTCACAGGATACAAAATAAATGTTCAGAAATCTGTTGCATTTCTATCTGCTAATAATGAAGCAGCAGTAAGAGAAATTAATAAAATAATCCCATTTATAATTGGACCAAAAATAATAAAATACCTAGGTAAGCTTAACCAAAGAAGTGAAAGACCCGTACCTTGAAAACTATAAAACGCTGATGAAAGAAATTGAAGATAACACACAACACAAGGAAATAGAAAGATATTCCATGCTCATGGATTGGAAGAAAAAATATTGTAAAAAAAAAAAAAAGAAAAGAAAAAGAACAAATACTATTAAAATGTCTATACCGCCCAAAGCAATCTACAGATTTAATGCAATCCCTATCAAAATAACAACAGCATTTTTCAAAGAAGTAGAACAAATCATCCTAAAATTTATATGGAACCATAAAAGACCCCAATAGCCAAAGCAATCTTGAAAAAGAAAAACAAAACTGGAGATATCACAATTCCAGACTCCAAGTTATATTACAAAGTTGTAGTAATCAAAAAGCTATAGTGTTAGCACAAAAACAGACACACAAATCAACAGAACAGAATACAAAGCCCAGAAATAAACCCACAATTACATGGTCAATTAGTTGTCAACAAAGGAGGCAAGAATATGCACTAGGAAAAAGACAGTCTCTTCAACAAATGGTATTGGGAAAACTGGACATGGACAAGAAAAAGAATGGAATTTAATCATTTTCTTATACCATACACAAAAATAAACCCTAAGTAGATTAAGGACCTAAATGTGAGACCTGAAACTATAAAAATCCTAGAAGAGAGCACAGGCAGTAATTTCTCAGACATTGACCACAGCAATATCCTTCTAGATTGATCTTCTGAGGCAAGGGAAACAAAAGCAAAACTAAACTATTGGGATTACATCAAAATAAAAAGCTTCTGCACAGTGAAGTAAACAACCAACAAAACTAAAAAACAACCTACGGAATGGGAAAAAATATTTGCAAATCATATAACTGATAAAGGGTTATTTTTTTTTTGAAATATAAAACGGACGTTAATTATTTAATGACACGGGAAAATAACACGTTATGAAACAAGCTGGTTACAAGTAGGGGGTAAAGGATGACTTCAATCCTGATAGAAAATTTAAAAGTATGTATACAAAACCCCTGATGGTTAGGTACGAAAATATCGACAGTTTTTACTCCCGCTCTGTGATTAAAGAGTTTTCCCTTTGTTTTTGTGTATTTTTTGAGACATGACTATGTCTGAAACAAAAAAGAAAAACAAGTTACTGGATGTTTTAGATAAAGAGTTCTTCAATGCCAGGAGTCCAGCAGTCAAGGCCTGAACCCTAGGACAGGTCCAGCCAGGGGGACAGTGGCCAAGCTCAGACTCAAAGGATCACTTCTTGTTTTTACTACTGGGATGCTCTTGTATCAGGCTGTTTCCTCCCCATCTGAAGTTCTCAGTGTACTCGTATTTAACAGGAAACTATGAACATTAACTGGCACAACAGCAAAACGATGCCAGCAACTTTGGTTTCAAATTGATCAAAATGTAATAACCATTTTGTCGTTATAAAATGCACTGGAAATAAAACAAGACACATGAAGCACTCTGGAAGTCAAGAGTTCCTACAACAAAAACCCCACATGATGAAACCCCCATCTTTTGCTGCTCTTTTTTGACTGCTGTTCATTTCCAATTTTCATCATAAACCTATTTTTGTTTCACAGTTCTGGAAGGGGAAACTTTTCTCAAAAAGATGCTTTGTCTCCTGAGTACTCTGCAGAGTTGGAAGGGTTCACCAAAATCCAAACCACTTGAAACAAAGTTGAATGAGCTGTGTCATCACTTTGTGCCTTTTTCAAGAAGGGTTTTGCTAAGTTATTAAATGGAGAACAGATTATTACACTTATATCGGTGTAAATGAGGCTCAAAAATCTCAGATTCCCACTGTTCCCAACAAATGTTAGGACTGCTAAAGGTGCTTTATTCAAGTAACAGTGACAAATAACCCACACTTTGTGCTCTTAAAAAAATGGGAAAGGCTCACTGCTTTAAAATCTGGCATATATAAAAACAAACGCCACCGTACATTAAAAGTGCTTCCTAGCCACAGTAGCATTTTCAGGGGAGGTCAGGAACTATGGTTAAGGTCCAAGAAACAACCAAACCAAAAAAACAAAAAACCTGAGACAATCTTCTGCATCACCAGCCCCAGTGTACCAGGTCACTTCTAAGTTCAACCTTCTAAGGCAGGTTGAACTGGGTGATGGACATTAAGGAGGGCACATGATGTAATGAGCACTGGGTGTTATATATGACTGATGAATCACCGAACTCCACCTATGAAACCATTAACACATTACATGTTAATTGATTTTAAATAAAAAATACCCCACCCCCTCAAAACAATGACAAATTTGGAGGTCAAAGATTTAAAATACTCTGTCGTCATAACAAAATCCAAAAGATCCCTTGCTTTGCTCTTGAACAACCTAGAAAAATTGAACTCTGTTTTACATCCCCAAATAAGAGTGGTATCTCCTGGAAGTATCAGTGCCTGGTGCTTGTAACGCACGTCAATTCATACTCCTGTTCCATCAGTCCCAATTCTGAAACCACAACAGTTCCTTTGTTAGAGAAAGGGAAAACATCCACTTCAGGACAAAGCCATTCAAGACCAAAGGAAGGCGTGTCTTCAGTGGGAGAACTGCCGGCTGTCGGAGGACTTCTTGCTAATGTGTTTGAAGATTTTGGACTTCTCGACTTTCTTGGCTTTCTGGTAGCCGAAGCCGCCACCGCCTCCTCTCTTTTTAAGCTTGCCGTCATTGCTGTTCACGTTCAGATCAACAAAAGGAGGCACCTTGAAACCAAACAACAGAGCAACTTGAGGCAAATTTAAGTTATTAACATTGAAGATCTGTTTCAGAGAATGGGAATCATATGCTCGAATGTAGGACTTATATGCTTCCTGGGCTGACTTATGAAGGAAGTAGTTCTTTTCAATCAATTTTTCAAGCTGAGACTGAATGTCAGAAATTTTGGACCAGGAAAACTCAGATTCACTTAATGGAACCTTGGATTGCTTCAAGTAATGAAGGAAACCCAATTCTTCAGGGCATAAAATGAGCAAGGCATGCCTTCTCCCGTTTAGGCCTCTGGATGTTCTTCCCACACGATGAATATATTCCTTGGGGTCATCTGGAGGGTCATACTGAACAATCCAGTCCACTTCAGGAATATCCAGCCCTCTAGCTGCCACGTCGGTACACAACAATATCCCTGAATCTGCATTGCAGAACTGGAAGAATGTGGTTGTGCACTTATTTTGCTTCTGCCTTCCATGAATGGCCAAGACAGACAAATTGATGTAGTTCAGCAACTCCTGATGGTATTTCACAGACTTACAGGATGAAAAGAAGACCATCAGTTTCTTCTTCCGGTTCTTCTTAAGGAATGTAAAGAGCAGGAGGAATCTCTTTTCCAAGGGACAAATAACATATCCCTGGTCAAAACCATCCACTGTTGCATTAGCTTTATCGTCATCAACACCAACATACAATGGCTCCTTTTTCAAAGAAATCCTTGCCAAGTCTTCAACTTTTCGAGTTTGTGTGGCAGAAAAGAGCATGGTTTGCCTGCGTGTTGGCAGAAGTTTAATAATCTGGTTTTAATTCCTCTTCAAACCCAACATCCAAGATACGATCAGCCTCATCAATAACCAGACACTGCAGATTTTTATACATAAACCCTGCGGTATTCTGCATGTGGTCCAGGAGGCGGCCTGGGGTGGCCACAATGATGTTGATCCCATTACCGAGTTTCTGTGCTTCAGCAGATCTGTTGCTGCCGCCCATTATCAACCCGTATGTGTGGACATGGTGCGTCATCAGCTCCTTAAGAACACCGAAAGTCTGCATGGCCAGTTCCCTAGTAGGTGAGAGGATAAGAACTCCAGTTCCATTCCTAAGCATGAACTTTAACTTGACAATGAGTTCAACTGCAGGGATAAGAAACGCCAGCGTTTTGCCACTGCCTGTTTTTGCGGCTGCTAGAAGATCCCTGCCTTCCAGAAGTGGTCTGATACTTTTATGCTGAATTTCAGTCATGTTTGTAAAACCCATTTCTATTTTATTGCCCTCAGAGTGTTCTCATTGACAAGATTACTAAGAGAAGCAAATGAAGTATCCTCAAAAGCTCCTGTCAGTCCCAGGGGTAGGCTGGGCACTTCACTGTCCTCTTCCTGCTCATCTGGCTTCTGCACACTGTGTTCTGTCTCTTCAGGAGCTTGGGCCCCTTCTTCAGAGTCCCCTTTGTCTTCAGTTTTTGCTTTTTTGGTATCAGGCCCAGCATCATCCACCATTTTTCTCTTTTTCTTCTTCTTTTTTTTGGATTCTGAATTGGGAGGCTGTGTTGCTGCTTCTCCATTGATTATTATGGTAGATTTCTTTTTTTTTTTTTTTTTAACTTGTACAGTTTCCACGGTTTCTTTAGCTCTCTCTCCATTCTGGGCTTCTGATGAGCCCACATTCACAGACTGTTTTAGGGATTTTTTAACCTTCCAACCTCCCACTGTTTCTTCAGACACATCTCCATTTTGGGTTTCCGATAAGCTCACATCCGAAGCCTCCTGGAGCTTTAAGTTTCGCTGGCGCAATTTGAGGTTCCGTTTCTTGATTTTCTTGTGCAGCAGTTTCATGGGTAGATGGGACATGTTGTCGGAGAAGCGCCTCCACTGCAGCGCCACAACTCGGCTACCGGGTTGACGTTACTTCTTCCTGGGCCACACATGTGATAAAGGGTTATTATCCAAAATATACAAAGAACTTATACAACTCAACACTAAAAAACAATCCAATTAAAAAATGGCCAGAGACATGAACAGACATTTCTCCAAAGAAGACATGAAAAGATGCTCAACATCAGTCATCATCAGGTAAATCCAAATCAAAACTATAATTGGATATCACCTCATAACTGTCAGAATGGCTAAAATCAAAAACACACAAAACAACAAGCATTGGCAAAGATGTGGAGAAAAAGGAACCCTCTTGCATTGTTGGTGAGAATGCAAACTGTTGCAGCCACTGTGGAAGACAGTATGGAGGTTCTTCAGAAAATTAAAAATAGAACTAACTATCATATGATCCATTAACTACACTACTGGGTATTTACCCAAAGAATACAAAAACACTAATTTGGAAAGATATTTGCAATTCTATGTTTATAGCAGCATTATCTACAATAGCCAAAGTATGGAAGCAGCCCAAGTGCCGATCAATAGATGAATAAAGAACACACACACACACACACACTGGAATATTATTCAGCCATAAAAAGGAAGGATAACTTGCCCTTTGAAACAACAGGGATGGATCTACAGAGTATAATGCTAAATGAAATAATCCAGTCAGAGAAAAACAAATGCCATAAGATTTTACTCACATGTGGAATTTAAGAAAAAAACAAGTGAACAAATAAAAAAAAAGAGAGAGAGAGACAAATAGAAAATCAGACCCTTAACTATAAAGAACAAATGGATGGTTACCAGAGGAAAGGTGGTTGGGGGCTAAGTGACATAGGTGAAGGGGAATGGAACTGTACTTGTCTTGTTGAGCACTGAGTAATGTATGGAGCTATTGGATCACTATATTGTACATCTGAAAACATAACACTATATGTTAACTACACTGGAAATAAAATATTTTAAAAAATACAAATATGAGAATGTCACCTAGAATCTGTCAGTCTCTTATCAATGTGCTTAGAATTAAAAAAAAAAAAATTCTTAACATGGCCTATGGTGATCTTGTGTGATCTACTAGCCCCCTCCACTTCTTCCCCATTATGTTATCGTCACCACTTTCTATTACTTCCCTAAATACAAGTTCACTCCCATTTCAGGGCATTGACAAATACTTTGTTTTGGATGATCTACTCACCCTTCCTTCTTAAACTAGTTAATGTCTAATTACTCCTTAAATACAGATTAACAGTCAAAATCTCAAGAGAAATTTAATTCTTGGGTTAATTTATTTATTAACTAGGATTCCTAACAGATGTTTTGCTCTGCCCTGGGCTTTGGAAATACAGAGGTAAACAAGGTACAAAATGTACCTGCTCTCGTGGAGGTTATGAAGCAAGATTTCATATGGCTGCAAGTAATTAAAAAGCCTACTACAGTGGTGTAAGCATGTAACGAATATTTCTTCTCAGGTACAGGAAGTCCAGGAGATGCAAGCCTTGGACTGATACAATAGGTCAGCTAAACAATGTCATGGGTGACCAAGGCTCTTCCCATGCTTTTACTTCTTGTCCTTAATGCAGAAGCCTTGGTGTAGTCTTTCCTATCATACTTGGCCAAAAGATGATTCCTTAGACTCTAAGACAGGGCTACAAGGATAAAGGGATGATACTTCTTATCAGGATAGTAAAATCTCTGCAAGAATCACCCAGTAACTTCCTCTTATAACTCATTTGCCAGAACAGTGCCACATTAAGCTTCTTATTACTGTGGAGGTCAGGATATTGAAATTTATTAGCTGAGCAATTGCCACACAGGGTAAAACCAAGCTTCTGCAATTAAAAAAGAAGAGAAGAGTGGATACAGAGTTTGCTACATGAAATTTATAAGTTGGGGGAAGGAGATAAACACTGTGGTGAGCAGAACAATGGCCCTCAGCAATGCCCACATCCTCCTCCCTCAAATCTATAAATACATTAGTCACATGATGAAAGACAATTAGGGTAGAAGATCGAATTAAGGTGGCTAATCAGCTGACCTTAAAATAAGATTATCCTGGATCATCCTTGTGGACCCAGTGTAAAGGGTCCTTAAATGTGGAAAAGACCACCAGAGAGATAACAGTGTGAGAAGGACTTGCCCAATGTGGTTTTGAAGGCTGAGGAAAGAAGGCCTGAGCTAAGGAAAGCAGGAGGCCCTCGAACTGGAAAAAGCAAGAGAATGTATTCTCCCCTAGAATTTACAGAAGGAATGCACCCTGCCAACACCTTGATCTTAGCCCAGTGAGACTCATGCCAGATTTCTGGTCTACAGAACTATAAAATAATACCTCAGTTACTTTAAAAGCCACTAAGCATGTAATAATTTGTCACAGCTGCAAAAGAAAACTAATACAGATGTTAAACAAAACAATCACTTCAATAGCTCATTAACTACATACAACTCTGATGAGTGTTAGAAGCAGAATGTTGTGAGACTATTTAATAGGGGTACAGCATATAGACTGGAAATAACTGCCCAAAGGCCTACATTTACACTTAAGAACCTTCCAAATGTAGACTTTTCATGCCTTTCTGACTCCTGCTTCGGTTCTCACCATCTTGCTTTAAATTCAACTCTTGGTACTCAGGACACGACCCAACCCATACTAAGATCTTCATGAATTAATTAACTCATTATCAATAAATTAATCCACTAATTAATGTGCATCTAAATGGTTAATATTTGTGTATGAAAGTCTGAAACATAAGGTGTAGATTTGTAACTTGTAAAGCATTTAGGTGTTAGCTGTTCTGACGGAAGAATTAAAAAAGGCTGAGGAGATTACAGAAAGAAAAAGAAGAGTCAAAAGAGATTCTCAGGAAGTATCAACATTTAAAACTTATGCATGGTTATATATATAATGTTAACATAAAAATATACTTGGTATTTCATGAAGAATCAAGATTTCAAAAAATTAAATGGGTAATACTGTATGTTAACTACACTGGCATAAAAATATAATAAATTTAAACGGTTTGATTAGAGTATTGGAAACACAAAATCACAAATACATGCTAACACACACACAGCCTAGGAAGAAATTGATCAAAATGTTAACTAGTTGTGTTTGGATAGTGTATATATTGGTCACACTATATTTTGACAGTAAAGAGTATTGCTTTATTCTTTCTATACTCCAATTTTATGAAAGAAAATTCACTCATATTAAAAGAAATGTTTCATGATCTCTTTTAAAATGATTCAAAGAGTTTCTTCCTTTAAATGTCCAAAGGGATAGCTCTCACCTTATGTTAGCGGCAGAGCCCCTTACACCTTGAATCTTGATCTCTTTCACCACTGTTCCTTGCCCACTGCAATCCTCTGTCTCACACACTTGGAGTTCAGATAGTTTAGGCAAACACAGATCCTATTCAGTGCCTGCTCTACTCATCACTCCTTTTCCGCAAAGCATTCCAAGCCATTGTCCACAATTTCAATGTTCTCCCTGTTCCACCTAGAAAAAGTCAATCTAGCTCAGTACTTAATAAGAAGCCCAGGGTATTTCTTTTTTTTTTTTTTTTTGACATATATATTTGTTATGTTAATCACCATACAATACATCATTAGTTTTTTTTATTTTTATTGTTATGTTAATCACCATACATTACATCATTAGTTTTTGATTTAGTGTTCCATGATTCATTGTTTGTGCATAACACCCAGTGCTCCACGCAGAACATGCCCTCTTTAATACCCATCGCCAGGCTAATCCATCCACCCACCCCCCTCCCCTCTAGAAGCCTCAGTTTGTTTTTCAGAGTCCATCGTCTCTCATGGTTCGTCTCCCCCTCCGACTTACTCTCCTTCATTCTTCCCCTCCTGCTATCTTCTTCTTCTTCTTTTTTCCTTAACATATATTGCATTATTTGTTTCAGAAGTACAGATCAATGATTCAACAGTCTTGCACAATTCACAGCGCTCACCATAGCACATTCCCTCCCCAATGTCTATCACCCAGCCACCCCATCCCTCCCACCCCCCACCACTCCAGCAACCCTCAGTTTGTTTCCTAAGGTTAAAAATTCCTCATATCAGTGAGGGCATATGATACATGTCTTTCTCTGATTGACTTATTTCACTCAGCATAACACCCTTCAGTTCCATCCACGTCGTTGCAAATGGCAAGATCTCATTCCTTTTGATGGCTGCATAATATTCCATTGTGTATATAGACCACTTCTTCTTTATCCATTCATTTGTCAATGGACATCTTGGCTCTTTCCACAGTTTGGCTATTGTGGACATTGCTGCTATAAACATTGGGGTGAACGTACCCCTTCGGATCCCTACATTTCTATCTTTG
The DNA here is from genome assembly GCF_003265705.2 of Callorhinus ursinus. Classification (NCBI taxonomy): domain Eukaryota; kingdom Metazoa; phylum Chordata; class Mammalia; order Carnivora; family Otariidae; genus Callorhinus; species Callorhinus ursinus. Next base: position 108,327,256 of record NW_027397063.1, read on the forward strand.
GGGTAAATACCCAGTAGTGCAATTGCTGGATCATATGGTAGCTCTATTTTAAACCATTTGAGGAACCTCCATACTGTTTTCCAGAGTGGTTGCACCAGCTTGCATTCCCACCAACAGTGTAGGAGGGTTCCCCTTTCTCCACATCCCTGCCAACATCTGTCGTTTCCTGACTTGTTAATTCTAGCCATTCTGACTCGTGTGAGGTGGTATCTCATTGAGGTTTTGATTTGGATTTCCCTCATGCCAAGTGATGTTGAGCACTTTTTCATGTGTCTGTTGGCCATTTGGATGTCTTCTTTGGAAAAATGTCGGTTCATGTCTTCTGCCCATTTCTTGATTGGATTATTTGTTCTTTGGGTGTTGAGTTGGATAAGTTCTTTATAGATTTTGGATACTAGCCCTTTATCTGATATGTCATTTGCAAATAGTTTCTCCCATTCTGTCGGTTGTCTTTTGGTTTTGTGGATTGTTTCTTTTGTTGGGCAAAAGCTTTTTATCTTGATGAAATCCCAATAGTTCCTTTTTGCCCTTGCTTCCCTTGCCTTTGGCGATGTTTCTAGGAAGAAGTTGCTGTGGCTGAGGTCAAAGAGGTTGCTACCTGTCTTCTCCTTTAGGATTTTAATGGACTCCGGTCTCACGTTTAGGTCTTTCAACCATTTGGAGTCTATTTTTGTGTGTGGTGTAAGGAAATGGTCCAGTTTCATTCTTCTGCATGTGGCTGTCCAATTTTCCCAACACCATTTGTTGAAGAGACTGTCTTTTTTCCACTGGACATTCTTTCCTGCTTTGTCAAAGATAAGTTGACCATAGAGTTGAGGGTCCATTTCTGGGCTCTCAATTCTGTTCCATTGATCTATGTGTCTGTTTTTGTGCCAGTACCACGCTGTCTTGATGATGACAGCTTTGAAATAGAGCTGGAGGTCCGGAATTGTGATGACGCCAGCTTTGCTTTTCTTTTTCGATATTCCCCTGGCTATTCGGGGTCTCTTCTGGTTCCATACAAATTTTAGGATTATTTGTTCCATTTCTTGGAAAAAAGTGGATGTTTTGATAGGGATTGCATTGAATGTGTAGATTGCTCTAGGTAGCATTGACATCTTCACAATGTTGGTTCTTCCAATCCATGAGCATGGAACGTTTTTCCATTTCTTTCTGTCTTCTTCAATTTCTTTCATGAGTATTTTATAGTTTTCTGAGTACAGATCCTTTGCCTCTTTGGTTAAATTTATTCCTTGGTATCTTAAGGTTTGGGTGCAATTGTAAATGGGATCAAGTCCTTGATTTGTCTCTCTTCTGTCTTGTTGTTGATGTATAGGAATGCCACTGATTTCTGTGCATTGATTTTATATCCTGCTACTTTACTGAATTCCTGTATGAATTCTAGCAGTTTTGGGATGGAGTCTTTTGGGTTTTCCACATAAAGTATCATATCGTCTGCAAACAGTGAGAGTTTGACTTCTTCCTTGCCGATTTGGATGCCTTTGATTTCTTTTTGTTGTCTGATTGCTGTGGCTAGGGCTTCTAATACTATGTTGAATAGCAGTGGTGATAGTGGACATCCCTATGGCGTTCCTGACCTTAGGGGAAAAGCTCTCAGCTTTTCCCACTGAGAATGATATTCGCTGTAGGATTTTCATAGATGGCTTTTAGGATATTGAGTTATGTACCTTTTATCCCTATACTCTGAAGAGTTTTGATAAGAAAGGATGCTGTACTTTGTCAAATGCTTTTTCTGCATCTATTGAGAGGATCATATGATTCTTGTCCTTTCTTTTGTTAATGTATTGTATCACGTTGATTGATTTGCGGATGTTGAACCAACCTTGCAGCCCAGGGATAAATCCCACTTGGTCATGGTGAATAATCCTTTTAATGTACTGTAGGATCCTATTGAAGCCCAGGGTATTCCTATTTAAAAATTGCGTACAAGAACTGCATTTAAATATCACCAATTCCTGGGTGCTATGAAGTTTGCCTGCTGCTTACATTGGCATTGCCAAAGCTGTCAATCAACCCCCAGCCACTAGGCACTTCAGACCAGACAAGAGACTTAACAGTTGGAAGATGACTTAATCTATTCATCTATGAACTCAGAGGATCAATATAAACTGAAAATAACCATAGAGACATTTTAATATCCAGAGATTAATGGACAATAACCTTAAAAAAACAGTCATAATGCAGGCCCAGGCACAAGGTGTCATTATGATAAAGACTAAATGGAAGGTCTTTTTTAACTAATTGATACTGCCTCAAGATGATGGATGCAGTAACAAGTAAATGACATTTATTTTTACCTTTCCTTATCATTTCATGTCTTACTTCCATACGGTAAAGAATAATTGTAATTTCCTTGCTACATTACATACTTTAAGATACCTCTTAGCCTTCTGTGACATACATAACAGGTGACATTGAGACATGAGGTTGAATGCACCCTGAATAAAATAAACTTTAATTGAAGTGCTTCTTTAAATTTATGGGGAAGTATAGCTGAGTTTCATCTTAGAAACTGATACCAGTCTTAAAGTAACCAGTATAAATATGTCTAAGATGTTTTTCTTTTGATTTTTATCTGAAAGAGAAAGCCAAGCCTGAAGTTTCCATTATACAGTCAAAGAATTGAGATTATTTGGGTTGGGTGATAAACCACATTTGTAAATATTTGAGATTTAATCTTTTGGGGGATTAAAACACTGGCATAAATAAATACCAATAGTAATGCTGTATTAGGTGAAATCAATTAGTTATGTTGTTGTTGGACAAGAAGAGCAGAACCTTGTTCATAAATATTGCTCAACTGTGTAAAAACAGGTATCCCTATGGTTTTCTGTAACTTTTCAGTGTTAAAATGCTAAGATTCTGTCACATACTTCTCCCACCACCATCCACATCTCTTTATTGGCGTAATGCTCTCTCTCGGTGCTTTGTTTTTCATTGACATATAAAGACTTTAGATCTTGTTCCTATTCAGAGTAATAACTTTCATAAATATGTCATCCATTGTATAGTGCTTGTCATTTATTATGGGTTAAATTGTGTCCCCCCAAAATCTGTATATTGAAGCCTAACTCCCAGTATCTCAAAATATGACCTTATTTGGAAATGGGTTCATTGCAGACATAAATAAGATGAGGTATTAGGGTGGGCCCTAATCCAACATGACTGACGTCCTCATAAAAAAAAAAAAAAGAAAGAGAGGGTGCCCGGGTGGCTCAGTTGGTTAAGCGACTGCCTTTGGCTCAGGTCATGATCCCAGAGTCCCGGGATCAAGTCCCACATCGGGCTCCCTGCTCAGTGGGGAGTCTGCTTCTCTCTCTGACCCTCTTCCCTCTCGTGCTCTCTATCTCTCTTTCTCTCTCTCAAATAAATAAATAAAGTCTTAAAAAAAAGAAAGAAAGAAAGAAAGAGAAAGAGAAAGAGAAAGAAAGAAAGAAAGAAAGAAAGAAAGAAAGAAAGAAAGAAAGAAAGAAAGAAAGAAAGAAAGAAAGAAAGAAAGAAAGAAAGAGAGAGAAGTTTGGACACAGAGACAGACATAGGTAGAGGGAAAAAATGTGAAGAAATATATGAAGAAGAGAACCAGAAGATATTATTTCTCACAACCCTTGGAAGGAATCAATCCTGCTGACACCTTGATCTTGGACTTGTAACCTCCCAAACTGTGAGGCAATAAATTTTGGCTGGTTAAGTCACCCAATTTATGTCTTTGTTACAGCAGCCCAAGAAACTAACACACCATTTTAAGCATCATACAGTTTTTTTAATTAAATCCTAAATTCTAGAACTTCACTCAAGAGCCATATTACATTCAGTATTCCAGTAATTTTTCTAGATGAAAGATTCCTTCTTTTTAAAATATATCTTCTTACAGGAATCTCTTTTATCGGGGCACTGGGTGGCTCATTCGGGTAAGCGTCTGCCTTTGGCTCAGGTCATGGTCCCAGGGTCCTGGGATTGAGCCCCGCATCAGGCTCCCTGCTTGGGGGGAAGCCTGCTTCTCCCTCTCCCACTCCCCCTGCTTGTGTTCCTTCTCTCGCTGTGCTGCTCTCTGTCAAATAAACAAATAAAATCTTAAAACAAAAAAAAGAAATCTCTTTTTTCCTCCATTCTTTCAGATTCCCAATCCTTACTTGAAATGTCTATTTCTGAACATTTTTCACTTTCATTTTCTTTAGAAACAGCATCCAGAACTAGTTGTGGAAGCCCTGATGTCACTGACTCCCCATTTCCTCACTTGCAAAATGTATTAAAAGTTATCACACGGGATTGTTTTGAGGATTAAACAGAAGAACATACATGAAAGTGTTTGAATTGCTACTAAGGTTTCTGTGTCCTCTGCAATAGCCTAACAATTCATAGAATTATAGTAACTGTTTTTGTCACCTTAGACTTCAAGTGGAAGTATCCAGAAAGAGAAAATAAAAACACTGGAATCTTTCTCCTGTGTCGTCACTGATGGTCAAAGTCATCATCATATAATATGATTTATATTATTTTTTTCTTATTCTACAACATTCACACATCCCTGGTGATGTTCATCTTCATGTCCTGACCTCACACACGAGCAGGAAAGATTTTTCTGCAGTTTATCCTTATCAGCCTGACATTTAATTACCCAGAGAAGCTTAGTGTCAACTGTGAACTTGAAGATTTTACTGGGCACTTCATCTTCCCAAACACTTATAAAAACCTTAAGTGCAGCCAGTCCTGGCAATAATCCCTGAAGCAGGCGCTCTAAACCTGAGCGCTAAGAATGGGGTACAGATATGCTGAGGCACAGATGTCTCAGGAGCAGCCTCTTCCAGGAACTTGAGTAGACAATGACAATGTTATCATTTTCCATAGGTGTTGTATAAGAAAAATTGGGAAGTGACACCTCAAAGATGGCTCCTGTTAAGGTCATTTTATTCATAAAGGTAGTTGCTTGTGCCCCTGCCTTTTTCCCATCAATAAGCTGGGTGTCTAGCCATGAAACCATATTCTCCAGAATTTCTATGCAATTTGTTGAGCTGTTGAGTGTGTGTGTGTTCTACGTCTATTTTTAGTGGACTTCAGCATAGACGATTTTCAGACATACCGCAGTCATGACAACTGAGAATCACAGGAGAGATGAAACTCAACGGAATGTGCAGACTCAGTCACGTGGATAAATAAATCAGAAGTGAAGGTCAAAGAGCTCAGATGAGGTATCACTGTCAGATCTCAACAGATGAAAATATTTTATGTTCCTCATGTGGAACAGTATCATTATGGAATATACATACATTCAGAAGCCTTGTAAACATAACTTTTCTTTTACATCTACCAGACATTCCTTGGGCCAAAAGGTCACCTCAACTGAGTACTTTTTGTTTTACATAAGCCTGGCCAAAGCAAAGCTTTCTGAAAAGATAACAACTCTTCTCTCAGAAGATAACGAAGTAGGGGGAGGGGCAGTCTTTAGTGTGAGGATAGGAATTCCCAGGGAAAGGTGAAGGGGGAGCAAATGCAAGCAAGGCTGGAACATGTGTTAGAAATCTAACAGCCTGGACAGAGGAGTGAGCAGGCCCATCCAACGGCTGGGAACTTAAACCTACCATAGGCAGGGTTCACTAAACAAATAAAAAAAAAAAATTAAAGAGCAACAGTGAGAAAGAGAGAGAGAGAAAGAGCACAAAAATGAAAGCAAGAGCGAAAACAAGAGATAGTGGGGGGAAAAAAAAACCCATGGTGAGGCTATCCAATTCATGTCTTGTAGTAACACCTGCTTCTATGTGAAGACAGCTCCTATATATGCCAGGGGCAAAATCCTGTTTGAAATTTAAAAACCATGTGTGTGTGCATGTGCGTGTGTGTGTGTGTTTGAGTGTATGTACCCTCAATATTCTAGATAGAAAAAATTCTGTGTCTAGAGAAAACTATAAGAATTATTTGGAAAGCCAATTATTGATGCATATTGTGCTGTCATAATCATTGTGCTTTTGCAGTGCATCAGAAGCAAGAAACTCAAGCATATAACCTCTCTGGGGTAGGATCCCAGGTGAGAGGAGGTTGAAGAGAAAAGGCAGTATTGAGCAACCTGTGAAATAATGTCCCTGTCCTATGAGACTTGCATATGTGCCAAGCTGAATTTTTCACTCATTGCCTTTGTGGGAGTCTTTGAGATTCCCTCTCTACCACCTCCTACTATAATACCAGTAATGCACAAGGTGCCTGCACCATGCTCAGCCTCAGAACCCACAGAGAGGCCCTTACTGGGCCATGTCACCCCAGGATTATTTTGAATGGATTTCCTTTCAAAATGGTCCCACTCGGGCTCCCTCCCAGATGGGTGGATAAGGGGTTCCCTCTAAGACTCTTCCTACTTGATATGAAGCTGTGAAAGGAATCTACCCCCACAACAGAAGGGAGAACTCACAGTAGGCCCATAGTCTCTCTAAAGAAAATTTCCCTCAACCATTTTGTACCTCTGTGCTTTTACGGTTGGAGGTGAGTCATCACTAGGTGACAGAAATCAATTTAACTATCTTTTATAGCACATCTTGTTTAAAAAGGTTTGGCACCTTTCTTTGAAAATTGTGGGATACTTAACATCTACTGCACTATTCCTGGCCTTGGGGGCTTCAACCAAAACTGAAACACAAGGAGTTCTATTTAATTCAATTTTAAATTGCCATATTTGCGGTTAAATATGGTCTGTTTAGGTAATTTCATATGTTTCAACATAACGAGCATCTTATGTATCAGTTTTCCCCTCTGTTCTGTTACCACCTAATTTTTGTCAAAACGGAACTTGTCAGGCATCTCTTTTCTGTCAACCAGAAATTTTTAAGAGTGACCCAAGAAAAATATACATACTAAACTCTTTACTTCCTGAAATAATGGTTCTTTAAACAAATGGACAAAACACATACCTCATTCGATGTTCTCAAAATTACAATCTTCTAAAGTGTCTTTTTTACTGTAAAATAAGAGAACAAGTTGTTACTTACCAACTTGGAAGGATCACTACATGTACCAGGAAGAAATAAGCTTTCCTATTACTTACAGAAGAGATATGACTTTTCTGACTGAAGGAGCTCTGCTTAGAGAAGCTTTGTGGTGGTACTAGGGCAGAGGCAGGTTCTGGTGTTATGCTGCCACTTAATAATGATGGCCACAGGGTGCCTGCATGGCTCAGTCAGTTAAGCGTCAGACTCTTGTTTTCGGCTCAGGCCATGATGTCATTCATGGGTTGTGGGATCGAGCCCCTATGTGGTTGGGCTCCTCCCTCAGCAGAGAGTCTGCTTGAAAGATTTTCTCCCTCTGCCACTCCCCCCACCCCCTGCTCTCTTTCTCTCTAAAAATCAATCAATCAATCAATCAATCTTTTTTAAAAATAATGGTGGTCACAACTGCTGGCCTATGACTTTTACCTAAGCTCACATTCTTCAAAATGTGTCTTTACTTCTATGATCTTGTACATCTTTTATTATTTGTACCTCTCATTTTTAGTAAATGACAGGTATAAATATGTTACTTGTTTTATCTTTTTGACTTATGGTGCAATTAAATTGTCATGTTTATTTCTGTTCCTCTAATTTCTGTAGAATCTGTGCTCCTTGCCTAGGGCAACCTGCAATACACTGCAGTACATACAGTTCTGTAGTCCCCCTTGTGCCTCTCTGGCCTTTACACAGTGGAAAAACTCAGTAAATGTATGTTGAGTGAGCTCATGAAGCCTACTGCTCTTGAATGCTGAATCTCCGATGTATGCATTATTCTATTTGGTGAAGTATCAATTTTTTAAGATTATTCAAATCAACCTATCACAACAGCTGGACAAAGTTACCTTTTTACATTGCTGGAAGAGTCCTAGGCATTATGTTTAACTTTAAGACTTATTTGATTTATTGTTCTGACCTTCTAATTCCTTGCAAAAATGAGATCCTTTAGACATACTCCTCTTAAGCTAAAACCAGTAAGAGAATTTGCCTAATGTTTAGTTTAAAGAAAATGGAAGTGTTGTATGAAGCAGAGTATGATCTCTAAGAATTCCTTTGTCACCTCAGGATATATAAGAAGTTGAATAATCATATCAGAATGACAAAGATAATAAGTGTAGGATTGTACCACAGTTTTTGCAAGATAAACTATCCCAAGAATATGGGGAAACCACTGTTTGTTCTCTTCCTTTAGCTGGAAGGAACAATTTTAAGAGCAAATACTGCATTGTTACATTCCAAAAGTTTATATCATACTTCAAGTAATCTGTGTGTTCATTTAAAATCAAACTACAGATTTTCCCAGAATGAATAACTATAATTTAGAAATAGAGACAACCTTATAAAAAGACTAGATTTAAAACAAGATACTCTATTCATGATTGCTGGTTATTTTTCTAATAGATATTCTTTTTCTTCTGTAGCTCAAAGGAGAGTTAGTCAAATTGTTTCATCTGTATGGTTTTTAATGAAATTTACTGATTAAGTTGATGATTATATTTTCAGCAATCAACGAGTGTTAGATAATGTAGACTTCAACAACATCTTCTTTGCAAGAATTCCAGGAACTCTTATAATTCTTTACAGAACATCTGTGCTAAATGGAAACTGTGAAAAAGAAAAATGAAAGAAACTTAAAACAAATATTCACAAAGGGATGAATTTTTATAAATGGCAAATGTTTTGCAGGACTAGTAGAGATTTGCTTATATTTATAAGGCAACATGCTATCAAAAAATTGAATATATGAACATTGTCTTTATTAACCAAGCAATATCCTTTTGTCAGTAAGTAGATGTTTAAATGAGACAAGTCAGAAGAATTTAGAAATAAGAGAAATAGATTATACTGTGAAGCCCCACTAACAAATCCACTCAAGGGAGATCAGCAGAGATAAGCAATGTCACATTAAGAAACAGAAATTCTTTCAGGTGTATAAATCTAATTATAATCAAATTGAAGTTGTGAACATATTAAAAAAAATGAATGTCAGTCAAAATGGAGTTGCTATAGAAAATGAGAACCATAAAAGTAAACATCCAAAGTAAAAATTACATTCATCAACTGCATTGGAGTATGCAAGGAAGATTGTCAAGAATATTCCTATCACTGTGTAAATAAATGAATTGGAATTAGCTTTAAACCATTACACATTTAAGTCATTAACTAACTGTCCCTGTTCTAATTCTATGATCACAAACAAATCCACTTTATATTTTGGCTTCCCAGAATGAGTTGGTTTTTCTATCATCAATATTGTGGTCCATACAACAGTTACTTTGCTTATTATAAACAAAACAACTGACATTCAGGGTTTATTCACCAGTTACAAGGACTCTGATTAATTCACCAATATGATATCTGTTCTTTATGAAGCCTCTTGAAAGGCAGGCAGCAGCCTTCTCCTGGTTTTCATAAACTTTTCCAAAGTGTTATGGGAAAACTAAGCCTTTTAGACATTCAAATTTCTCTATCTGTATTCTAGTCTGATCTATAAAACCCCACAGTAGGTTGTCTATCTAAAATGAAGAGTAATCACAATCAATCAATCCTACTAGTACTCCAACTTCAAGTTTTATTTTACAGCCCTTCTGAGAACTATTGTGTACCATTTTCAAAATTACCAAAAAAAAGGTATTACATGAAAACATTAATGAACTTAAAGAGTTTTCAGCTTATGAATATGTTTTATACTGGGGGATAAAAAAAATGCCAAGAGCAATTCAAATTCAGGTGTCCACTTGTTACACTTGAGCAAGCAGAATATGTGTGCATGCTATATGTGTTATGTGGTCAACAAAACATACCTAAAATTTAAGTATGTGAATTTATTATGTCTTAGAAGTTTGTAAAAGGTGAGGAGACTGTCAGGTATGCCTCCCACAAAACAATCAGCTCATAAAAGATGTTCATAAAGTAGAAAATTATTTTACTAAACATAAAATTTTGTACCTAGTTTGAAAAAAAATTGGAGAAACTTAAAGTTACTTTTGTAATACTTGGCATAATAATATAATTGAAGAGGAAAAGCCTTCTAATATTTGAACATTTTAAGCCTCTGTTCATTTCATACAAATTGTCTATATTAGTAAAGACTACTGAAATCACAGAATGGTTTTGACAAACCAGAGACACTTAAAACTGCCCTGACCATGTATAAGTCAGGATAGTCTGGGTTATGCTACAATAATAAACAAGCTCAAAAATCTCAGCACAGGTATATTACTTATGCTATACATCCACTGTAAGTTGGCTAGGCTTCTGCTCTACATAATTGCATTCCTTAGTCTATGGCCCAGGCTGATGGAGCAGCCATTGCCAGATGGCAAAGCAGAAGAAAAGAGAACACAGTGAGGCATCTTTGATGGGAAAGTGAGATCCTACCATGTGCCCAGAAGGAAGGGAACAAAAAATAAACCCTAAACACAGCATTTGTTAACAGCCCTGATGACTATGAAAGGATAAAAAGCAATGATAATGTGTATAATTATATGTCACAATCTCAACAAAAAAACTGCCAAACTGAATGGGAAAAGCTGTAGGAATGAAAAAAGGCCATTAGTGTTTAAATAGAAATAAAACGTAAGCAATGTCTTTCTTCCTATGAAACAACTATAGAGTTGAAGTTGTGCACTAGGTGAAAGCAAAAAGAGGGCCAAATTTAAGGCTATTTATATTCTCTTCACAGGATTACAGTAGGATTCTTTTAATCACAATAAGGCAGATCTTCTAGGATATCAAAAGACAGGGGCCAGGTGCATGGTTTCCCTCCCCTCTTATTCCTTTACACGTGACATGCTGATACTCCTCTCTGCTGAAAGCCCTCACCCTAAGTGATATTCACCAATGCTCACAGCTGCCCTGGGCCCCAAGTATGTACCTTGTTTGGGGGTTAGAAACACATGGGGATATTGTCTGAGGCCCACCCCCCAAAAAAACACTGCCAGGATGACCTTTCTGGCAATGGAGGACAGCAGATGTTCTGACCTCTAGTCTGATTTCTGCCAGAACAGAAATTATAAATGGTTTATGAGGGGCATCTAATCACATTTTATGTCTGCCTTTATTTGAGACACAAAAGGACATGTTTCTTAATTTTCTAGGAGGGAGAAAAGCAAACAACCAAGCATAATTCCTAGACAAAAGGACTCTGTGAAGAACTTGCAGATGTTATATATTCTCCTCTCTCATATAAATATGTAGTCTATCTTGAGGAAAGAGAACATAGACTTTGAAATACATAGAATTATGGACAACACTCAGAGTCCATGTATTCCATCTGCTTTCTAAAAAATAAAAAAAGAAATTTGTTACATGACAATGTTGTCTCAAATTCCATTCATGGGATTTTACTAAAGCTCTTCTTTAATGTAGGTCAGGCAAATACAATAAGCTATAAGGAAAAGACCTTAGAAATGTTCAAAATGTTCAAAAGAAAGTAGTGTGGATAGTTTCCATAAACAACTGCAAGGTTCAGGAAAGGAGACTGACCACTGATCTTCTACAAGATACACAATAAAAGCATAAAACCTTTGCCTTGAGTCCTTGCTACCTTTGTAAGTGCACGTATGTACACGCTTCTCTTGAGCATGTATATAGGGTAGAACTTGAAAGCTACAGCGTATCCATGTATTTGTTCTACCCATAGTGTTTCAGGGTAGTGATATCACTACCTACCCCTTCTAGTAAGATACAAGTTTCCATGACATCTTCATATACACTTGGTATCTTTATACATACAATGGTCAAGAAGATCATTGTTATCTGTGATAGAATTCTAAGATGGCCCCATAATCTCAGACCTGGTGTTATTTCTATAATTTTGCTATACTACATGGTAACAGGTTTTTAGCAGATATGATTAAGTTACTAATCAGTTGACCTTAAAATAAGGAGATTACCCAGGTGGTCCTAAACTAGTCACATTAGCCCTTTAAAAGCAGAGCATTTCCAGGGCACCTGGGCGGCTCAGTAGGTTAAGTATCTGACTCTTGATTTCAACTCAGGTCATGATCTCAGAGTCCTGGGATCAAGCCAGTGGGCTCCTGGCTCATTGGGGGGTGTGCTTGTCTCCCTCTTCCTCTGCCCCTCCCCCTGCTCCTGTGCTCTCTCTAAAATAAATAAATAAATAAATAAATAAATAAATAAATAAATAAATACAAACAGAGCATTTCCTCTAAGTGGTTGCAGAAGAAGAATTCATAGAGATTCAAAGCCTAAGAAGGATTCAACAAGAGAGAGATACTTTGTTGCTGTAAAGGAGCTAAGAGTAGGAAGAAAATACTCCTACAACAATGAACTGAATTCTGCCAAAACTCTGGGTGAGGTTGGAAGCAGATTATTCCCCAGAACCTCCAAACAAGAGGCCAGCCTGGCTGCCACCGTGATTGTGGTGTGTGAGATCCTTAACAGAGAAAGCACCCATGCTGATAAACTTTTGACCTATCAAACTGTGAGCTGATAAATGGGTGCTATTTTAAGTTGCTAAACTTGTGTGATTTGTTACGCAGCAACAAAAAACTCAAACACTGTGACTAACCAGGTAACACCTGACCTAGCCAACCTTTACTCAGTTCTAGTTGATTGGTGTCATAGGAATGTGGGTTTGTTGTTTCCCCATGTTCCACTTTCCATGAGATCCTGGAAATTGATATTTTTAGATTAAATTTTCTAATATTTTTGAAAATGGCAAGTAACTCAATTATACCAGAAAAAAAATCATTATGCAGACCAAGTAAATCACATCTGAGGGTAGCCAGTTTGGAACTCTGGCCTAGCAGTTCCTTTCAATTCCAGTGTTCCATGGTCTACTAAATGAATGTTATGAAGACTTTTCCCTTTTGTTTTAAATAATAAATATTGTAAATGTTGTAATACTCTAAATGGCTTCTAACTTTTCTTCTAGATAAAAGATTTATGATTATTAATGCATTATTCTTCCTTATGAGATCTCTTCCTGTGCAGATTATGGGAATTGAAGTATACCTTAAAATTTTGCTACAGTAAACCAGACAAGCAATTCAAAAATAAGAAATATCTACATTGATAAATAACTTTTCTCTAATAGAAATATGAAAATAATCTGTATAAAAGAAGGAATAGCTGTATTTTTCTTCTCATCCATGGAAGTCGTAGTTAAGAGTGTGATCCTGGGCAAGTTCCTTAACCTGTGTCAAATTTCTTGATATATAAGATGAACTTATAGTAATAAGTAATTAATATGGTTTTCATAAGAATAATATGAGTATGTCTGAAGTTCTTAGAATGATGACTAGAACATCGTGTTCAACTAATATAGTAATCTGCAAACAGAGGCATGAGAGTTCTAAGCATAGACGAGATCATGCTTTGGCAAGGGATATTCAGTACCTTGCTATTGCTTCCATACGCCCTTGTTTGGCTTTCAATCTAGCTTCAGTGTATCTTTTCAGGCCCCTTGTCTGCTTTAGTGCAAACTGACTGTACAGTCCGATTCATCCAACTGCTCAACATTTCTTAACCCCATGATGCATCTTTCCTCTCATTTAGATCTCACAGTCTAGAATACCAAGAATCCTGTTTCTCTCTGTCCATCCTAGCAGGCACACATACAGATAAGTCCTCCACAAAACATCCCCAGATTCTGCAGAGAGTCAACTGCTTATTCCATAGTAAGTGTCTAAACTTCAGGTGAAATTTAGTACATGGCTGATATCTTGCATTACACTCATTTACATATTGATCTGTTTCACTTATGGATAAATTCCTTACCAAAAACAAAGTGTATTTTAGTTGTGTTCCTACAGAGCTTAGTATGAGGATTTCTATATGTTAGGAACTCAGTAAATGTTAATTGAATTTAAAATGTTCAAAAGAAGCAGACAGACCATTCAACAATGAACATAGATAAAAGGAGAAGGAGATCATTCAATATTTTTTTAATTTTTTATTGTTATGTTAATCACCATACATTACATCATTAGTTTTTGATGCAGTGTTCCATGATACATTGTTTGTGCATAACACCCAGTGCTCCATGCAGAATGTACCCTCTTTAATACCCATCACCAGGCTAACCCATCCACCCACCCCCCTCCCCTTTAGAAACCTCAGTTTGTTTTTCAGAGTCCATCGTCTCTCTTGGTTCGTCTCCCCCTCCGACTTACTCCCCTTCATTCTTCCCCTCCTGCTATCTTCTTCTTTTTCTTTTTTCTTAACATATGTTGCATTATTTGTTTCAGAAGTACAGATCTGTGATTCAACAGTCTTGCACAATTCACAGCGCTCACCATAGCACATACCCTCCCCAATGTCTATCACCCAGCCACCCCATCCCTCCCACCCCCCACCACTCCAGCAACCCTCAGTTTGTTTCCTGAGATTAAGAATTCCTCATATCAGTGAGGTCATATGATACATGTCTTTCTCTGATTGACTTATTCCACTCAGCATAACACCCTCCAGTTCCATCCATGTCGTTGCAAATGGCAAGATCTCATTCTTTTGATGGCTGCATAATATTCCATTGTGTATATAGACCACTTCTTCTTTATCCATTCATCTGTCAATGGACATCTTGGCTCTGTCCACAGTTTGGCTATTGTGGACACTGATGCTATAAAGGGTGCACGTACCCCTTTGGATCCCTACATTTGTATTTTTGGGGTAAATACGCAGTAGTGCAATTGCTGGATCGTATGGTAGCTCTATTTTCAACTGTTTGAGGAACCTCCATACTGTTTTCCAGAGTGGTTGCACCAGCTTGCATTCCCACCAACAGTGTAGGAGGGTTCCCCTTTCTCCGCATCCCCGCCAACATCTGTCGTTTCCTGACTTGTTAATCTGAGCCATTCTGACTGGTGTGAAGTGGTATCTCATTGAGATTCAGATTTGGATTTCCCTGATGCCGAGCGAAGTTGAGCACTTTTTCATGTGTCTGTTGGCCATTTGGATGTCTTCTTTGGAAAAATGTCTATTCATATCTTCTGCCCATTTCTTGATTGGATTATTTGTTCTTTGGGTGTTGAGTTTGAGAAGTTCTTTATAGATTTTGGATACTAGCCCTTTATCTGATATGTCATTTGCAAATATTTTCTCCCATTCTGTCGGATGTCTTTTGGTTTTGTGGATTGTTTTTTTTGCTGTGCAAAAGCTTTTTATCTTGATGAAATCCCAATAGTTCATTTTTGCCCTTGTTTCCTTTGCCTTTGGCAATGTTTCTAGGAAGAAGTTGCTGGGCTGAGGTCAAAAAGGTTGCTGCCTGTGTTCTCCTTTAGGATGTTGATGGACTCCGGTCTCACGTTTAGGTCTTTCATCTATTTTGAGTCTATTTTTGTGTATGGTGTAAGGAAATGGTCCAGTTTCATTCTTCTGCATGAGGCTGTCCAATTTTCCCAACACCATTTGTTGAAGAGGCTGTCTTTTTGCCATGGGACATTCTTTCCTGCTTTGTCGAAGATGAGTTGACCATAGAGTTGAGGGTCCATTTCTGGGCTCTCTATTCTGTTCCATTGATCGATGTGTCTGTTTTTGTGCCAGTACCATACTGTCCTGATGATGACAGCTTTGTAATAGAGCGGGAAGTTGGGAATTGTGATGCCGTCAGCTTTGTTTTTCTTTTTCAAGATTCCTCTGGCTATTCGGGGTCTCTTCTGGTTCCATACAAATTTTAGGATTATTTGTTCCATTTCTTGGAAAAAAGTGGATGGTATTTTGATGGGCATTGCATTGAATGTGTAGATTGCTCTAGGTAGCATTGACATCTTCACAATGTTGGTTCTTCCAATCCATGAGCATGGAACGTTTTTCCATTTCTTTCTGTCTTCTTCAATTTCTTTCATGAGTATCTTATAGTTTTCTGAGTACAGATCCTTTTCCTCTTTGGTTAAATTTATTCCTAGGTATCTTAAGGTTTTGCGTGCAATAGTAAATGGGATCGAGTCCTTGATTTGTCTCTCTTCTGTCTTATTGTTGGTGTATAGGAATGCCACTGGTTTCTGTGCATTGATTTTATATCCTGTTACTTTACTGAATTCCTGTATGAGTTCTAACAGTTTTGGGGTGGAGTCTTTTGGGTTTTCCACATACAGTATCATATCATCTGCAAAGAGTGAGAGTTTGACTTCCTCTTTGCCGATTTGGATGCCTTTGATTTCTTGTTGTTGTCTGATTGCTGTGGCTAGGACTTCTAATACTATGTTGAATAGCAGTGGTGATAGTGGACATCCCTGCCACGTCCCTGACCTTAAGGGAAAACTCTCAGCTTTTCCCCATTGAGAATGATATTCGCTGTAGGTTTCTCATAGATGGCTTTTATGATATTGAGGTATGTACCCTCTATCCCTATACTCTGAAGAGTTTTGATCAAAAAGGATGCTGTACTTTGTCAAATGCTTTTTCTGCATCTATTGAGAGGATCATATGATTCTTGTTCTTTCTTTTGTTAATGTATTGTATCACGTTGATTGATTTGCGGATGTTGAACCAAACTTGCAGCCCAGGGATAAATCCCACTTGGTCATGGTGAATAATCCTTTTAATGTACTGTTGGATCCTGTTGGCTAGTATTTTGGTGAGCATTTTTGCATCCATGTTCATCAAGGATATTGGTCTGTAATTCTCCTT